>NC_081362.1:7920588-8220588 GCF_030684315.1 Stegostoma tigrinum | reverse complement strand
GAACTTCATACCAAGATGTTAATACCACAAAACAGCAACATGCGAACACTAATAAAAGCAAAATGCCGCAGATGCTGGAAATCTGAAATAAAAACAGAAATCATTGAAGAAATTCAGCAGGTCTGACAGCATTTGTGGAGAGAGAAATCGAGTTAATGTTTCGAGTCTGATGTGACTCCTCCCCGTCTCGGCAAGCACTTTATCAAACACTAGGAGGGAGAGTAGAAAGCAATAAAGGTGAAGAAGCTGAAAGATTAAAATGGAAATCTTGTCAGAGAGAGGAGAAAAACATCTTCAAGGTGGGCTTACCTGTAAGAGAAGTGGCAATGAATTAAACACTCAAATCAAAGCAAAATACTGCAAATACTGGAAATTTGCAAACTCTAGATTATACTTCGTGTCCTTCCAGAAAGCAGTTGAGATTGGTAATGCACCACAAAGTTTGTTTGTTAGAGATCAGAACACTGCATTCAGAACTGTCACGAATGGAAGGGATGTGTTTGAAATACATTCAAGGTATTTCAAGAGTTGAATTCCTTACATTTGATGCTCCTTCTGATAGTTATCTGCAGTAATTGTATGCAGAAATTTCCAGGGGCTTGAACAAGTTTTAGCTATTTGCATCGCTGAAAAGAGGATGGGGAAGTCACAAAAGCGTAACGTCAGTTTCTGGCATGGTGAAAGCACTTTCTTTGTGCCAATGGGTAGGACTGCTGGTAAAGGGAGATATGGCATCAAATCATATGGATGTACTATTGCTATTGTATCTTGCTTATTTTACAATGAAATTAGAAATAATCCAATTACATGTTTACCTGCAAAATATTAACTACAAAATTTAATCCATTCAACATAAGTGCTGCAGGGCTTTTCCGTGAAGCATAACAAGGTGCTATGTTAGTGCAAGTTGCTTCATTTTGTCTTTTTTTTCTGAAGGAAGATAACTGGACACAAAATGTCCACAGGAGTAGGCTGTTCGGCCCCTCGAGCCTGTTCCAGCATTCAGTAGGTTCATGGCAGATCCGACATTCCTCATGCCCACTTGCCTGTGTTTTCCTCATAATCTTTGCTTTCCTTATTGATCAAGAATCTGTCTATCTCACCCTTAAATGCGCAGAAGGATTCTACCCCCACAGCTGGCAGTGTCAAGGAGTTCCAAAGACATATGACCCTCAAAGAGAAGGAATTCCTCCTCATTTCATTTTTAAATTGGCACGCATTTATTCTGAGACAATGCCCTCTGGTCCTAGACTCTCCCATGAGGGGAAACATCCTTTCAGCATTTACCCTGTTCTGCTATGACACTGATCAGCACCACTCTGTCCATTTAGTAATCTCCAGTCCTTGTCTACATCAACACACAAAACATTCTGTCAGAAAAGTGAATCAAACAGGCAGCCCCATACTCCAATACTGAACAGTTCGCTGGTCAAAATTTGGTACACCCATTACAAAATGTCTGATCTTGGTAGTTAACAACAACTTTAGTACGGCCCCTTTAACGTAGTAATTCATCACAAGAATGACAAAATGCTTCACAAGAGCATTAGCAAAGACAAACTGACACCGAGTTAAATGAGGAGACATTAGGCCTGTTGACCTAATGGTCAGTCAAAGAGGTAGGTTCTAAGGGATGTTGCAAAGAGGGAAGAGAAGTGGAGGCAAGTTTTTTCACACAAGGGGTGGAGGTGGTGGATGCAGACACGAAAGGAGCACTCAGGAAGCGCCTGAATGAACACATGACTAGGAAGGGAGTAGAGGGATATGGATTCTGTAAGTTAAGACAGTCTTAGAATGGAAGGGCAAAATGTGTCGGCGCAGGCTTGAAGGGCAGAGGGTCTGTTGCTGTTCTGTATTGTTCTTTGCTCTTTGAGATGCCATGAGCTTTCAGAAGGAAATTTCAATGCATGGAATCTAGATGGCACACGGCCACTAATTGTGAGACATGGGATACAAACGTGGCTAGTATTAGAATAATTCTCCCACTGGGAGGAGCAGCATGTCAGAAAATTAGAAATTTTCAAAGTGTGCATCTGCTTTATCACAGTTGTAAATTGAGAGATTGCACACTGAAGCATGAAATTCTGTAGGATGGTTCCTGATATATTCGGAGACTAGTAGCATCCCACCAAACACAGTAAATGGCTTTTCAAATGTTTTTGGAAACTTTATTTTATGATAACAAGATGTACTAACACATTGTTATGGACCAGACCAAAACCTCCTTCAAATATATGAAGGAGATAGCAAAGACCCTAACTTTTTCCTATTTAAAGGCAACTGTAATTCAATTAGTTACACTACTCGGTTTTGAGCAAAAATATCACTTTATTCCTAATCCACAGTTGAAAAAAAGACAAAAGAAATAATGATTGATCTAACTTTAACTCTAATGAAAAACTTAACAGAATAATAGATTATTTAACTACTAAACAAAAATTGTTCCAATATTTTAACATCCCATAAACACACCCTTGGCAAAGGCAACTTCAGTAAAATAGATTGCCTCACATGCAATGTTTCTACAGTCCAGGAGCAAAGAACATCAAGGGAAAATTCTGGCAAAGTGCGAGTGTGAACTCAACTGTTTTGCTGTAACAGGGAGAGATGTATGGCAGCTTCAAATCCCCAACAATTACTGAAAGCTAAACAAAAACCCTGGTTCTGTGGGAACCTGACTCCACCCATTCATGCTGCTTCTAATGTTACAAACTTTTAAAAGAAGGCATAAGGCCTCCCAAGCTGTCTACACTATTGGCTTGGTACCTCTGTCTCAAGATCTCTTCATAAAAAACAGACAAAATGCGCCTCTTAAAGTCATGGTATTGTCAGAACATGCTGTACAGTTTGAAATTTCTGCTTATGCGCAATGTTTCAATCTCATTAGTTGAGAGCAACCACAGTGATAATAATTTGCACCAGAAACTTTGTTTATTGAAATCTTCATATGAAACAACAAGTTAAAAACAAACTTCAGTCCATTTATAGCCCTGCTAATATTCTTCAATTCTGGAATAAATATCTCCAACATCAAGATAAAACTGTGTAGTTTGAATTCAGGTATTCATATTAACTGGCACAACCATCAATAAATTCAATTGCAGGTCATGTGTGATGTGCATTATTTTTTCTTTTGACAGGTGAAGGAGATTGTTACCCAGCAAACTAAGGAATGGTCAGAAATGATAAATGTACATTGCGCAGAAGAGCAGGAGCTGAAGGATCTTCATTTGAGCCAGCAGTGCGATTTGTTGAAGAAACTGCTCATCAGTATGCATGAACAACAAAGTCAGCACCTGAAACTTATTCATGACAGGTGTGTAAAGCAAATGTTTGCTATTAAGGAAGGTTTTCTTTAATTAGGTCAAAGTTCCTGACATCCCCTCTTCTGCGGCTGTGTTTGCACGCAGGTGTCCTTGGAGACAGAGTGTGTGGTATTCACTAGAACTATAAATGCTTGTTAAGAGAGGTGGGCACCGCAACAGGAGGAGAGCTTTATCTCCCCTTCCAATCCCATTTTGATTTAGCTCCCCTTCCTCTCTCCCTACTTCTCCCTCTGCTTTGATGGTTTGCATTCCCCTCATCTTTGCATGGTAATTAATCAATTGAATAACACAGATGATTTACTGGTAGTACTTCACAGGCAAAGAATGCCACAGGTAGTTTGGTGCTGGGAGAAAGGCCATTCACTTTTGTGCGATAAGAATTCCAAATAAAAAAGAAGGAGGACTAGATTTTCCTGCCCCTCTTTCATAGCTACACCTGACCCCCAAAGGTCTGTGGCAAGGGAGTACACAGTGTGCACCAACGCCCTTGAGTCATTTAAATTTGGTTTGATTTATTGTAGTCGCGAGCACCTAGGGCATTGAGACAGAGTGAAGTATTCCAGTTACACTGCACAGGAGGTGTGCGAAGCAAGATGAACATTAGCAAGGTCAACATTCTTTGAAAAGAACATTATTAATCATTTTTACGGACTTCGAATTTAGGTTTAAAAGTGCAGAATAGTTATAAGAAATGTTAGAATAAGATCTGCCGCAGGGAGGTCGCAAGGAGTTACCTGGTATCGGTGCTATTTTGAACACCTTGGGTGTTGGAGTGCCTTATTTCCCCCTTCAACTCCAGTTTAATTGAGCGCTGTCCCTCCCCTCCTACACTTCATTTACTTTTGTTACTGTTGCACCTACCCTAACTTGTTTGCTTTAATTTATTAACTGGATGATTTGGTGATGGGTTATTTAAAACAAGGCTGGTTTTCCTCTGGAGCACAAAAGCTGACGTTTCGGGCCTAGACCCTTCATCAGCTGGGCCTGCTGTGTTCATCCAGCCTCACATTTCATTATCTTGGATTCTCCAGCATCTGCAGTTCCCATTATCACTGGTTTTCCTCTGTTGTAATCTGTTTGTTGACAATTCTGGATGATTTTTTGGTGGTGGGCAAAGAGTGTTTTCTCCTCTACACTGCAGAGTTAGTCAAGAAGAGGAGAGAGCAGACTGGAGTTGATATTGAAGTCGAAATCCAATTAGTTATGAAGGGCCAACTCCTTCCAACTTTGGTAAACAGATGATTAGCAATGTCACACATCTCACTTGAACTTCTGTTTACCCAAAGAATCTTTTGTTGCAAAATCCTTTCTGAATTTTGTTTGTCCATCTCATATTTAGAGATTACCATTGTTGTATGCCGAATGTAGGAATTTCCATAATGCTCATGTTATATATCGTAAGATTTACTTTTCCGCAAATTGTTAAATAAGGTTAAATGAATGAAGCATATTTCTCCTATTCTGTGGGGAGTTGAGAAGAAATACTCACATCCGGGTGTGTTGGGGATATGAACCTCACTGTCTTGAATATCATGGTAAAGGCAGAAATCCTCATTGCATTTAAGTAACACTTAAATATGCACTTTACCTATTCTACTCCATATTCGCTCTTCAAGCCACTCACCTTCCTGACTTCAGACTACATTGCTGTTCTTTCACTGTTGCTCGATCAAACTTCATACTAAAACTCACTCCCTGACAGCGAGCTTCTCCTCAAGGCTTGCGCCATCCTGAGTATATCACCATTCCTCCACTGTCACTGAGTCAAAATCCTGGAACTTACCTCCCAAAAAACGCTGGGGGTGCCCCTTTCTCCCAAGGACTGCAGCGTTCAAGTAGGCCGCTCACCGCCTCTTTCAGGACAATTAGGGATGGGCATCAAATGCTGGTCCAGCTAGCGATGCCCACGTCCTATGAATGAATAAAACAAAAAGGTCAGCTCTTAGTCACCAAGTTATTAAAGTACAGTTGCCCTTGTGCAGCTGAAAACAGCAGTCAGTTAGCAAGTAGGGATGTTCCAAAGTAGTGATGGGTGGAACAACATGGTATTCCTGGCCAAAATCTCTGTTGCAGGCTTGCTGAAGTGCTCCAGTGAAGTTCAGCTCAAGTTAAAAGGACAACATGTCATTTTCCGCTTGAGAATTCTGTAGCCTTCTGGACTCAGTACCAAGTTCAGGGCTTGATACACCTTTTCCCAATCCCCACACACCAGGCCTTGTTGTCACATGGTCTGCTATGACACACAACCCATCCTTAGCCATTAATAGTCCCCATTAGAAGCTACTCATTCTCCCAGGCTGATTGTTATCCATTCTTCTTGTTTGTCCAACTGTTCTTCTCTCTCTTTGGGCTCTTCCTCCACCTATCATTTACCCCCTACACCCTCCCCATACCCTATCTTCTGCATAAAAAGCAACTTCTTCCTAGCTACTACCAGTTCTGAGGAAGAGTCACTGGATCCAAAACGTTAACTTTGATTTCTCACCACTGTTGCTGCCAGACATGCTGAGCTTTTTCGGAAACTTCTGTTTTTGTTTCTGCTTTCCAGCATCCGTAGTTCTTTCAGTTTTTAATATGGTAATCCCATTATGTTAAAAGCACCACCTGCCCACCCTTGTTTCTCTTTAAGTCTTTAAATCTTTTTGCATCAGTTTTAGCACCCAAAAGCACTCATTTAATCACACATCCAAAGGCCACATTTCGGAGAAATTGCACTCCCTATTGAGTTCCTACTGTCTGGAATTAATCCAGTGACGTTGAAATTCATCTTTTTTTTATTCTTTCGTGGAATGTGGGCTTCGCTGGGTGGCCAACATTTATTGGCAATCCCTAGTTGGCCTTGAAGAGACTTTGTCACAATTGTTACAACTGAATTGCTTGATACGCCATTTCAGTGGTTAATTGAGAGTCAACCACATCGCTATATGTCTGGAGGCACAAATAAACCAGACCAGGTGATGATGGCAGATTTCTTTCCCTGAAGGACATTAGTGAACAAGATGGGGCTTTTTTTCCAAAACTCGACAATGCTTTTGTGGTCATCAGCAGAGTCTTAATTGCAGATTTTCTTTAAATTGAATTCACCCTCCACCATCTGCCGTGGCGAGGTATGAATCTGAGTCTCTAGGACATTAGCTGTGTTTCTGGCTTAATAGATCAGCAATAATACCACTATGCCATTGCCTTCTCTATGAAGAGGAAGGTTAGCAAATATTAGAATAGGAAGGGAAGTGCTACCATACATACACACATCCCAATGATCCAGGAATCAAATATGGGTTCAAATATGCTGAAGAGGCAAAGAGCATAGGGATTGGAGATCAATCTGTGCTCAGTTTTGTGATCCAAGATGTTGTTACTATTGGACAAGTCAGTTCCCATAATGAAATCTGGCTTGATAGTTTTCTTTTGCAATCAAATCAGGTGATCTTTCCCTGAACCATAAACATTCCAGACTGCAGATTTGTTTTCAACAATAAAACAGAATTTTATTGCACAAAGGAATGTTTAAAAAAATACCAGACCAAGCTATCTAAGCCAAACACCGTTGGAAAGATTTCAAAACATGCAGCAATACAAAATCCTGGCTACTTTCCAACCCCATCACTTTACAGTACTCAAAAGCCAGAGAAATGTCCTTTTCTGTTCAGTTTTGCGGGAATATTTTCACAACTGAGATCTTCGATTTGCTCAGTTTTGAAGAACAAATGCAGGTTTATAACTCAATTCTCTTGGTCTGGAACTCACAAACCAAACCCCTTCACTGAGGTAACTTATTCCTAACTGTTCTGAACAATCCCCTTTTTCATAGAGAAACTTTTCCTGCAGTTGACCCCAATTGAGTCTTGTACAAACTGCTAAAAGAACTTAACCATCTCTAGGTTTTTCTAAGCTGAATTCAATCCTTAAATATGCTAAGCCTTAAAACAAGCTAGTTTTGTCCTTTCTGTGGCAAAATTCCACACTTTAAACAAACTTCCAATTACACTGCAGGAGGCAGATACTAACTTAACACATATGGCTCTGGAAAGTCCAACCAATTTCATTATTCAACCAATGCATAAACAAAAATAAGTAAACTCATATGTGCCACTGTTATAAAATCCAAACTTTCAAGAAATGATATTAATTTACATGCACAGAGCGTTTGGGAGTTGTACAAACAAGAGAAAGCTTGAAGATGAAGATGTTGTGGTTGGGGAGGAGAGAGATAAAGGCGTAACTAGCTGCTTGAGCAAGCAGTTGTAAAATTTGTTTGTTCAGTTGCAAGGCTATAAAAGTGATAGTGCTTTAAAATTAGTTTTTTTGAGTTTCAACAGTTTTGGTACAATCAGAATAATAGATAATAAATGTTCGGAAGCCTGTTATATAATCAAAGCATTGAAATTAGGGCAGCACAGTGGCTCAGTGGTTAGTCCTGCAGCCTCACAGCGCCAGGGACCTGGGTTCGATTCCACCCTCAGGTGACTGTCTGTGCGGAGTTTGCACATTCTCCCTGTATCTACGTGGGTTTCCTCTGGGTGCTCCAGTTTCCTCCCACAGTCCAAAGCTGTGCAGGCTAGGTGGATTGGTCATGCTAAATTGCCCATAGTGTTCAGAGGTGTGTGGGTTATAGGGGGATGGATCTGGGTGGGATGCTTCAAGGGGCAGTGTGGACTTGTTGGGCCGAAGAGCCTGTTTCCACACTGTAGGTAATCCAATCTTAAAAAAATAAATTGCATTGCTAATTAGAGTGCAATGCTCGAGTGTTTGATGCATGTGCTCCTGGAATATCAATTTGTGTTTATAATCTTGAAAACACTCTGTTGTAAGTACTCAGCATTTATTTATGCACTGGCCATTGTATGTTTAAGTTGTCACATTCTTCAGCCTTGCTGTTGTTGATCATGGTGCTATGCATAGAGACTGATGGATAGTTATGGGTTCTTTGTTTCTCCTTGGTCTTGAGATGTGGGCTTTGATGGTTGAGCAGCAGCCAGGTGTTACATACCCCTGTTTGTTTTGTTGTCATAAACTCTAAAGAGAACAAATTCAACTTGCCTAATTTCCAAATTTGTGGAGGATATGAAACTTGGAAGCATTTTAACTAGTGGAGACAATATTGTGGATGTCCCATATCTAATGAAGAATGTGCTGGCATTGGAGGTGATTTGGAAAAGTTTAACAAGAGTGAACCTGGGGATAAAGGTGTCATCATATGAGGAGTGGTTGAGGACTCTGGGTCTGTACTCAGTGGAATTTAGAAGGATGAAGGGAATCTTACAGAATACTGAGTGGCCTAAATAGAGTGGATGTGAAGCCAAGATGTTTCCACGTGTAGAAGATATTCATGACCCAAGAGCATAACCTCAGAGTGAATGGACGATCCTTTAGAATGAGATGAGAAGGAATTTCTTCAGCCAGAGAGGGGTTAATCTGTGGAACACATTACCACAAAGGACTGTATGAGACCAAGTCTTCAACTGCATTTAAGAGATAGATGTTCTTGATTAGTAAGGGGATCAAGGGTTATGGGGAGAAGGCAGTAGAATAAGGTTGAGAAATATATCAGCCATGATCGAATGTACAAAAAGATTCAAGAACAGCTTCCTCCCTGCTGGTATCAGACTTTTGAACGGACCCCTCAAATATTAAAACTGAGCTCTCTTTCAACCTTCCATATAGCTGTAATTCTATATTCTGCATTCTGTTCTATCACCCTGGTGTACTTATGTATGGTATGATCTACCAGAATAGCATGCAAAACAATACTTATCACTGTATATCAGTCCATGTGACAACAATAAGACAAATCAAATCAATGTAATTGACTCTCAACAGCCCTCTGAAATGGCCTGGCAAGCCGCTTAGTTCAAGGCAGCTAGGGATGGAGAATAATTGCTGGCCAGCCTGAGCCACCCACTTCCCATGAGTAAATTTTTAAAAATCCCTCTGCTGTTGAGTCACTAATTACAGGATTTAGTTTCAAAAGTTGTCATAATTTTGCGAGTGTGGAGTTAAACCTCAAACAAAATCAGTGTAAATAGCACAAAAAGCGTTAGATATTCTACCTTCAATCGCAGGAATATTAATTGATTGCAGTCTAAATTAACCAAAATTGGAGGTCTTTGTAATTAAGTCACTATTGACAAGAATCCCTACAGAAACATTCAATTAGACTGAATAGAATCATTTTGAAAAATAATTTTTCTTTAAATTACTGATAGATTCTTCTGAAACTTGACCAAAATAAACTGTTCTAGACACATTTTTGTTTCTTTTTAAATTTATAGTCAGTGCATTTTCAGAAATGTGACAATTAAGATACAAGTGATGCAAGGTTCTAACCAGCTGTTCGCACCCACAGTAAGCCTATGCTTTTTCTAAAAAGATGTTTCAGTGCATTAATCTCACCAGAATTGTAATATTCACGACAGAAGAAAAGGTATCATTATCTGCCCAATTAAACAAAAGTGTCTTTGATCTGTGTTATGAACTTATTTTAATCAGAGGTGGTGAACTTGGATTTACATGCAGGAACAGTCAGGTTGTATGTATTTGTTAAGGAGCACTTAAAATTCTGAATATTGATACCTTTGTTGTTGAATATGCTTTATTTTGGTGCTGCTAGGATACGAGATCTCATTTTTTTTAAAATAGAGCCTCTTATAATTGACCAAGCAATGTTGATGATTACTGTGCCTTAATCCATCTTCACAAGGCACCATAAACCCAATGTCATACAAACCAGCTTTTCAACGTGAAGTAACAGAACATGCTATCAGAGATAATAAAATGTGAGGCTGGATGAACACAGCAGGCCCAGCAGCATCTCAGGAGCACAAAAGCTGACGTTTCGGGCCTAGACCCTTCATCAGAGAGGGGGATGGGGTGAGGGAACTGGAATAAATAGGGAGAGAGGGGGAGGCGCACCGAAGATGGAGAGAAAAGAAGATAGGTGGAGAGGAGAGTATAGGTGGGGAGGTAGGGAGGGGATAGGTCAGTCCAGGGAAGACGGACAGGTCAAGGAGGTGGGATGAGGTTAGTAGGTAGGAGATGGAGGTGTGGCTTGGGGTGGGAGGAAGGGATGGGTGAGAGGAAGAACAGGTTAGGGAGGCAGAGACAGGTTGGACTGGTTTTGGGATGCAGTGGATGGAGGGGAAGAGCTGGGCTGGTTGTGTGGTGCAGTGGGGGGAGGGGACGAACTGGTCTGCTTTTGGGATGCGCTGGGGGAAGGGGAGATTTTGAAGCTGGTGAAGTCCACATTGATACCATTGGGCTGCAGGGTTCCCAAGCGGAATATGAGTTGCTGTTCCTGCAACCTTCGGGTGGCATCATTGTGGCACTGCAGGAGGCCCATGATGGACATGTCATCTAAAGAATGGGAGGGGGAGTGGAAATGGTTTGCAACTGGGAGGTGCAGTTGCTTATTGCGAACCGAGCGGAGGTGTTCTGCAAAGCAGTCCCCAAGCCTCCGCTTGGTTTCCCCAATGTAGAGGAAGCCACACCGGGTACAGTGGATGCAGTATATCACATTGGCAGATGTGCAGGTGAACCTCTGCTTAATATGGAAAGTCATCTTGAGGCCTGGGATAGGGGTGAGGGAGGAGGTGTGGGAGCAAGTGTAGCATTTCCTGCGGTTGCAGGGGAAGGTGCCGGGTGTGGTGGGGTTGGAGGGCAGTGTGGAGAGAACAAGGGAGTCACGGAGAGAGTGGTCTCTCCAGAAAGCAGACAAGGGTGGGGATGGAAAATGTCTTAGGTGGTGGGGTTGGATTGTAGATTGCGGAAGTGTCAGAGG
This sequence comes from Stegostoma tigrinum, assembly GCF_030684315.1. Taxonomy (NCBI): domain Eukaryota; kingdom Metazoa; phylum Chordata; class Chondrichthyes; order Orectolobiformes; family Stegostomatidae; genus Stegostoma; species Stegostoma tigrinum. Next base: position 8,209,485 of record NC_081362.1, on the reverse strand, counting down.
ATGATGCGTTGTATCCGTAAGTTGGTGGGATGGTGTGTGAGAACGAGGGGGGTCCTTTTTGGGCGGTTGTGGCGGGGGCGGGGTGTGAGGGATGTGTTGCGGGAAATGCGGGAGACGCGGTCAAGGGCGTTCTCGATCACTGAGGGGGGAAAGTTGCGGTCCTTGAAGAACTTGGACATCTGGGATATGCGGGAGTGGAATGCCTCATCGTGGGAGCAGATGCAGCAGAGGCGGAGGAATTGGGAATAGGGGATGGAATTTTTGCAGGAGGGTGGGTGGGAGGAGGTGTATTCTAGGTAGCTGTGGGAGTCGCTGGGCTTGAAATGGACATCAGTTACAAGCTGGTTGCCTGAGATGGAGACTGAGAGGTCCAGGAAGGTGAGGGATGTGCTGGAGATGGCCCAGGTGAACTGAAGGTTGGGGTGGAAGGTGTTGGTGAAGTGGATGAACTGTTTGAGCTCCTCTGGGGAGCAAGAGACGGCGCCGATACAGTCATCAATGTAACGGAGGAAGAGGTGGGGTTTGGGGCCTGTGCAGGTGCGGAAGAGGGACTGTTCCACGTAACCTACAAAGAGGCAGGCATAGCTGGGGCCCATGCGGGTGCCCATGGCCACCCCCTTTGTCTGTAGGAAGTGGGAGGAATCGAAAGAGAAGTTGTTGAGGGTGAGGATGAGTTCGGCTAGGCGGATGAGGGTGTCGGTGGAGGGGGACTGGTCGGGCCTGCGGGACAGGAAAAAGCGGAGGGCCTTGAGGCCATCTGCATGCGGAATACAGGTGTATAGGGACTGGACGTCCATGGTGAAAATGCTATCAGATTTTGGCAATATAAAATTGACCATTAGAGTGCTAGAATTAAGATTTGTGCTTACCCAAAGCTGCATTGTTCTCTACTTAGCTTATTAAAGCACAATTCAAGTCTCAGGGGACCAAGAGGTAGTGATATTCTAAAATTAGATGGCATTTTGGTCTCTTAAATGTATTCCGTGTAATATTTCAAATAATTTTGGATTAATTAAATACTTTCTTTTGAAGAAAAGGCAGTTTCTACTGCTAAGTTTTTCTCCATGATTTATGCAATTTGAGAGTGGCAGTGAGATGCATACATTTGAGGAGCATTGTGTTAAATGTGCAGCTACAGAAGTGTTAGTTATGTATCTGCAGAGTACTAAGAACTTCACAGGGTAATTTAGAGTAGACATGTGCATTTTAAATATAAGTGACATTTCATGGTTGTATTGCCTGAAAAGGCCTTGAGACAAGCATTGAATCGGTAAAGAGTGATGCAAATTTTGATATCGAATGTCACATGCACTAAAAGAATATAGTTCCAATACCATCACTGTGTATAAACCATGTATAAGATTTGTCAACAGATAAGGGATAAGTAAGAATTTTCATTTCCCTCTTAAAACAAAAACAAAATTCTATATTTAAGAATGGTGTAATTCATATCACGTTGAGGATACCATTTTAATTTTGAAAAAAGAATTACATATCGCTAGCACAAGCACAACAGAAAGTGTATTTGTGTGTTTAATCTATGAATCTGGCTAGAAAGTTACAGAACCTATCGTTGCCTTGTCCACTGTGCTCTGTCCTCACACAAGTAGGTGTGATGAAGCATCATAAGTTGAGATTGGATGGAGTTCGGAAATTCTATTAGTTTTCATGTCTCCTTGAGACTTCTTCTAATGAGATAGACAGTGGGCTTCATAATAATTAAATTGGTTTTCTATTTGATAGGATTGTCTTTAAAGACATTGGCAGCATCAGAAGGATATACTCGTAAATCATCTTTCATGTAACAGAATTCCTCCAGCTCACTAAGAGTGTTACTGGATATTAAGGAGAAAGTGCAAAGTCATTGTGAATATTGCTGCGAAGAGGGACATGTTGCTGAAGCTTATTCCCTTGCACTCATCAGGATACGCGCTAGAATGCCAAATCAAGCAATCACAATAATTTATACTGCTGGATAAAACGGTGATGATTGGTTCTCAAATCAACTTTGATTGGTGAAGCATCACCATGAAGAAGCAATGGGACAGAATGAGCTCCCTAAACTCCCTGGTACTTCAGAAAGGATGCAACACTTCATATTATTCCTTCTTTTTGGAGAGAACAAGCCCAGGTGTATGAAAGCACAGCACTCCCAGCAAATGGAAATGTACTGTGTTCCAAAGTTGACTGAAGTTGTTAGCACCCTCAAGACGGTTCAGCATGTGCAGCCCAACCAGAGAATTATGTGTGATAGTTCGAGTTCTGTTTTAGGATTTTGCAGGCATGGGCTGGTTGAGCATGGTCTGTACTCTTAATATCAATGACCAAAGGAACATACTGTTTGATTCAATCAGCCAATCAGCTGGCACAAACTTGTTACTTATCTGGTATTACACCAGCAACTGGAAATTATACATGACTTTGATTAATTGTGGGGTTGGCAGTAATACTTCAGCAACATGCTTCTTTTTTATTGGTATTTAAGTTTTATATCATCCCTAATCCTCCTCTTTACATCCCTTCGATCTGCACCCTGGACACTCTCGAGTGTCTGAATGGAGGAAGGCTCAAGGGAAAGACTGCTGTTGTCTTTTGCAGAGGTCTTGAGGTGCAGTGGCAGTGTGCCTACCTGTAGGCAAGAAGGTCTCCGGGTTCAAGGCCCACTCAGGGTATGATGGCTGCGGAGGTGTGTCACAACGTGTCCAATCAGTTGGATCGACCTCGTCCTTACTGCACTGCCGCCTCCTCCTCCGTGACCATCCATGCCCCCTGATCATCTTTCCCTTGTCCCCTCCTCCATTCAGAGACTGGAGAGGTGGAACCAGTCCAGGAAGTAGGTCAGTCCCAACATGGAAGTGTTAATGGTGACACAGCACGGTCACTGAATTCCACACTTGTAACTCAGACCCTGACGCCAGCACATTGTGTGTAGCTCAGACCTGCACATGGGCAAGATGCCAACCATAGGTTCTCTTTAGCTAGGGCAGACAGGAGAGATGGCACTGATGCCAGCTCAGCTAAGAGCACGTTGATTCCCAGTCTCTGTTGCAAAGGACTCAGGTGAGTATTTTTTGATACAACCAGTTTTAATTCATAGATTTGTTTCAATGTGTCTATTTTGCAGTGGCCTTTAATTTCTCCCAGTGAATATGCAAGGATATCTTGCTACAATTATGCAGCATCTTGGTGAAAATACACCAAATTGTGGACCATTTTGGTCTGTTTTATCTGCAAAAGGATATTCTAGCTATGGAGGGATTGCAACAAAGGTTTGCTACACAGATTCTTGGGATGGCAGGATTGTTGGATGACGAGCAACTGCAATGCTTCTGACTGTATTCACTGGAATTTAGAAGAATGATGAGGGACATCATAGAAGCCTATAACAGTTGAACAGGACTAGACAGGGTAAATACAGGATGGAGGTTCTCAATGACCAAGGAATCTAGAATCAGGGGTCACAGTCTGACAATATGCAGTGGGCCATTTAGGACTGAGATGAAGAGAAGTTTCTTCATCCAGAAATTGGTGAATCTCTGGAATTCTCTGCCACAGAAAGCAGTTGAGACTAAAACACTGAATGTTCTCAAGGAGTGAGATACAGCTGTTAGCCTGAAGGGATCAAAAGATATGAGGAACAAGGTACTGAGCCCTGATTGTATTGAATGATCATATTGAAGGGCCAAATGGCCTATTCTGCACCTTTTTTAATGTTTCTGTTATGGACAGTGATAAAAGGAAGTTGTGAATTGCCTGAATTTGCTATTGAGCTTTCATTCAGCCTCAGTGGAAAGTGTGAGAAGGGGGCAGATTTTTTCAGAATTTAGAAGGCTAAAGGGTGATTTAGTCCAGAATTTCAGGTGTTAACAGGGAAAGGCGGGTAGATAAAGACAAGCTGTTTCCACTTGTTGGGGATTCTGGAACCAAGGGTATAGTTTCAGAATTAGGGCCAGACCATTGAGGAGAGATAATAGAAAGCACTTCTACATGTAAAGTGTATTGGAGGTTTGGAACTTTCTTCCTCATAGATGCATTTGATGCTAGTCCAGTTGTGAAATTTAAATCTGAGATAGACATAATTTTATTAAGCAAAGGTATCAAGGGATTTGGCCTTGAGGCGCTGGCCTAGTGGCATTATTTCTGGACTGTTCATCCAGAAACCCAGCTCATGTTCTGGGGACCTGGGTTCAAATCCCGCCACGGCAGGTATTGGAATTTGAATTCAATAAATACCTGGAGTTAAGTGTCTAATAATGACTATAAATCCATTGTCAATTGTTGTGAAAACCCATCCGGTTTACTCATGCTGCTCTCTAGGGAAGGAAACTGCCATCCTTACCCGGTCTGACCACCATGTGACTCCAGACCCACAGCAATGTAATTGGCTCTAAACTGCCCTCTGGGCAATTAGGGATGGGCAACAAATGTGGCCTAGCCAGTGACAATTTAAACAAAAAATAGAGTTAGGCCTCAGATCAGCCATGATCCTGTTGAGTGGCAGGAACGGGCACAAGGGACTGAATGGCCTCCTCCTGTTCCTAGAAAATATAAATGGAAAGCGAGTGAAATCTCAGCGGCCACGCTTGCAGGCTGAGGAGAGGTGTTCAGAGCAGCTGTGTATTCTGGGTTTGGAGTCCCTGGTGTAGAGGAGACAGTGCCTTGTACGTTGGATGTCATTGATTTGTCTTTTTGTGTTCGTGCTGCAGACTGAGCAAGGAGATGCGAGCTAACCAGGCGAAGAGCTCCATGGAGAACAGTAAAGCCATAAGCCAGGATAAAAGCATCAAAAACAAAGCTGAAAGGGAAAGGCAAGTCAGCCTCCTCGTAAACAAAATCAGTAAAAAAAAAGTCCTCATTTTTCGAAATGTGAAATGATCAGCCTTTTTCAGGATGGTGTCCTTTCATCTGTCCTTACACAGTTCTTGAATTAACAAAATTTCATTCTGTGTACTTTCACATTTATAGGAATACATTAATTCTGGTCATTGTTATTTAACATTTAATCGTGCATGTGAGCATATTGTGAGATTCCAAAATTAATGATGCTTCACAGTACAGTACCATCTATTACAGTGCGTCTTCCAGAATATCTTGTTGTACAATACTTTGTTATCTCTAGAGTTGATAAACCCAGTGCTTTCCTGACCAGTCTCACACCCTCCATCAATGTCCAACTGAAACTCTGCTGCCTATGCTCTGTTCTGACTTGAATCAAATCTGTTCACTCATTGTCCCATATCCACTGGCCTGCACTGCCTCTGAGTCCAGCAGTGCTTAAATATAGAATTCTCCTCCCTTTGTTCAAGCCCTTAAATGGTAACACCACTTACATCTGTCGAGAATCTGCAGCCAGAATATTAACTGCATTTTACTTTCTTACCCAAGACATTTTTTAAAAATTTGCTCTTTTTGATTATCTTTTGTCATTGTTAATTTACTTCTGAGGAGAGCTTTCAGATTTGCATTTTGTTTCTTGAATTCTACAGTTGATATTGATGAGACAATTTAATGAAATTTAATTCAGAAGATGTTTTATTTTAAATATATTACAGCCTAGATGATGCTGTTGAGACAACTGATCAGAAACCGAATGTATTTCCATGCTATGTTTCAGAAATGACAGAGGTTATGGCAAATGTTTTAATGTTTTCTATTTCCAGGCGAGTCCGGGAGCTGAACAGCAGCAACACTAAAAAATTCCTAGAGGAAAGGAAGAGGGTATGTCACAACATATTTCTGCACATATTTAATCTAGCTGATTCTGTGGTAAAGCAATAATTCAGCAGTAATTTTTATGTGACTCATTGGAGGAAGTGGACTAACTTAACCAGTCCTTGGTCCTGAGCTTCCCTATACACTACGGTAACTGAAAATGTTGGAAAAACTTGGAAGGTCCACTCTCAGATTCGCCACACAAAGCTAATGATCTGATCAAAGCCCCTGATTTGCATGTCTGTTTTTGGTTAAGTGCGAGTTGTATTGGGTTTTTTGGAGGGATTTCCATCATGAGGCCCGGGCTGATTTCTTGTCATATCTTACCAGTGATACACCATCCTGGCTTGGATGTATATTGCCCAGTTCATCATTATTGCTGGATCAAAACTCTGAAACTCCACATAGCTACCTTGATCAAATGGACTGCAAGATTTCTGCAAGATGGACTGCATGGTTTCAAGATAGCAGCTCACTGTCTCAATGGCACTTAAGGAATGGATGATATAGATACTTTCTAATCAACCTAGTCAGATATGTCATTTCACATGCCTGGATCAGAAGGTGGAGTATTGAACCCTGGTCTCTAGACGTAGTGGCACTACCACTGTGCTGTGACTGACGAGCAGTCCTTATGTCCCATGAATTAATAAATTTAAAGAAAAACCCTGCAGTCTTCTATTCCTGGTATCCCACACATCCCAATTTTCTGTGGCAGCCAACCATCCAGTTGTCTAGGCACCAGGGTTCTCTCTCTAAACCTCATGATCTCCATCCTCCTTTCCGTTACTCCTTAAAATGCACCTCTTTCACCAGGCATTTGCCACCTGTCCTAAAATATCCTTACGCAACTCAAGGTCACCAGTTGTGTAATAAATCCCTTATGAAGCAATTTTAGGGCATATTACTGGATTTGAAGTATTACAGAAATAAGAGTTGTTGTTAGTTTTTGATGCGGGAGGATATTGCTCCAGTTTGTCTTGAGTTTCGTTGGAATATTGTAGAATCCCAAAGAGGAAGAACAAAGAATGGTGCAGATTACAGCATTGACTGGTTCGTAATTTCCAAAGAACAGAGGTGCTCAGAAAGGCAATTGACCTATCTGACTTAGCACCATGAACACTGAACACAGCAAACTAGGTTGGAACAAATACAAGTGAACTTGTGAATGCTGGGGACAGATGGAGTAGATTGAGAGAAACTACCTTCACTTGGAGGCAAGTCTAGAACACAGCAGTTTGAGCCAAAAGCTTCAGGCCAGACTTTCAGCAGTGAGTAATAAAATCACATGGAGATCTGAAACAAAAGTTCTGGAGAAGTTTAGCTGATCTGACAGCATCCATGGAGAAAGAAAGCATTAAGAGTTTGAGACCTGTATGACCCTTCTTCAGATCTGCTCTGGAGAAGTCATGTTGGATTCAAAACGTCACCCCTTTCTCCTTCCACAGAGGCAGCCAGATCTGCCAAGCTTCTTCAGCATTTCTGTTTCTTAACGAATGAAATTGAGAACCACTTCGTCACACAAAAATTGGTAGCAGTTTTTTCTGCAAGCGTCAGTTGATGTTTGACCTATTGTTAGTAATAAGTTCACTAGGTTACTGCCAGTCAAGGTATCAAGGGATATGGTGCAAAGTTGGTTCAGTCACAGGATCAGTCATGATCTCATTGAACGGCAGACCAGGCTCTGGGGGGCTGAATGGCCTCCTCCTGTTCTTATGATCCTGGGATCTGAAGAGGAAGAAATATTAGTTGGGCCCAATGTGGCATACAGCACTATGAAAACAATTTCTGCTTTTAATTCAACACAGTCCCTGGAAATCATGCCTATCTTGTGTCATTCAAGATTTTGGAACTTGTTGTTTTAATCAAGTTGTTGCTTTAGGTAATCAGCAGGATCAGAATTATCATAATAAGCTCAGTTTTGTTTTATTAAAAATTATTCTTATTTAATTTTGTGGTGAAGTATTGATTATGTAAAACTTATGTATTAATTACAGATATCATTGCTAGTTATTTTTTACATAATGGGATACGTGTTTTGTTTTTCCTGTTCACAATTTTTTTTCGGAAATTCAACCATGAATGTGACACCATTGCCAATTTTGGGCATTCCAGTACACGACGTTTGTGCAGTAAATGTGAAGAAACTGTTTATAGATGTCGGCAAAATACTATTCCTGCAATAAAAATTTGCACTGCTTGTGCAGTGTAACTGCAATGTTTGCTTTTGTTTCATAGCTTGCAATGAAGCAATCCAAGGAAATGGATCAATTAAAGAAAGCTCAGCTTGAACAGCTGGAAGGCTTGGAGAGACAGAATGATCAGGTAATAGTTCCAGACATTACGTGTATATGACATTAGGTTGCACTGTGTTGATGAGGTGGAAAGCAAAAGGATTATTTACTTTCTTAACTAGTCCTCAAGGTTTCCCTTTTGTTACAGTCGAGGACTTAATGAACTGAAAGGCATCTTTATCACAGTTACTGATGCTTAAAGAGTCTACAACGATGAGTTGTTCACTGATGAAAATATCACACATGCCGGGCTAACATGCAGAGCATCAGACAAGGGGAATTGCTGCGCAAAGCATTTTATTTTATTCCACAAGTCTTTTTTACGCTTGTTCCTCTGTAAAAAAACACAAAACCTGAACAAATACAAGGAATAGGATTGTGATTTAATTACTGGTTAATTGTAGAACCCATGTATTGAACCATTTGAGTCCTTTATTCTTTGATGCACAGAACAAAAGATTCGCCGCATGAGCACAGCATGAATTCTGAAGCGTGATGTTGTCCCTAGCACTGTATAGTGAATCAGTGCAAATTATCATTTAAGGCTGACGTGACATTAAATTCTAATAGCTACTGCCTGTAAAAGAAACTGTCTTGAGTACAGACCAGCTTGGGTAACCAATATAATATTCCCGAACAATTCTATTAATCTTTACAATTAGCAGCTAAATAATTTGTCTTCTTTTGAAAACTGTCTATCAAGCATCAGCCACTCGGATTGGCATTAAAAAGAATGAGTGTAATGCTAGTTGGCACGATTCAAATTCTTCCTGAAAAACCAAATATAAACTCCCAGCTATTCACAAAGTAGATATTAGATTCAAGGGTGAATAATATCTTAATTTTAAAATGGATTTTAACATTTCACTTTGTACAGAACTTCAAAATTCAAGTAATAACTTGAATAGGTTAGCCATGTTCAAAATGTAAGACTTTTAGTCAAACACACTTAGGAGTTCTTATTTTGTAGCCTGTGCCTTAAGAAAATTGTCATGATATTAATAGTTATTTTCAAAAATCATCTTTAGATAATTAACCTCATTGGTCCAAGGAAGGAATTGCTTCAGTAATTACATAATGGTATTCATCATTCTGAATTGAAAACGTTTTCCACTGGCAGGGCACAACTGAGAAGCTTAGAGCTTTGCTGAATGGTTTTGTAATGCCACTCATCTCTCACAGGCATGCATAACCACATTCCCATTCTCACCTCAGCAGTAATCTGTGGTAGAACCCATTGGTTTCAATGGGATGGCATTTTTGACCAATTTGACTGCAATGAGTAGACTGTCTAATCTCCCAACTTGAAGACATCAGTTTCTCTGATTGAGTTTGCAGCTTATTCTGCAGTAAGTTTTACTTGCTAGAGTTTCTCTCGGCCATAAAGATAAGATGTCTTTAACTGCTTAACTGACGTCCGGCCTTAAAGTGAATGCTCATTCATATTGACAAGATTGTAAAATCTGGCTCGTGGCTAGTTTGATGGATCACCTCAAGAAGACAACCATTAGTTAACTGGTGGGGATGTGTTAGAGGACACTAAGGGTGTCTGTGTTGCTGTGCAACATGCATTTTTACACTCACATTGTAGTTTAGAACTGTAGCTCATGGTGGAAAGAACATTGAACTCTAACCAGAAATTACTCCTCATCTCCCAGCATTGCATTGGAAACCTTTTCAGGTTGATAATTTGGCCATGTTATGAGTTCACCTTTCTTGGTCATTGAGTCTTGAAAAGGGACTTGAACCTGGCTCAGAGGCAGGGACACTACCCACTGCACAAGACTTCCAAGTTGAATTGAACAGGGCAGAAATATGCCACTCCCAATCTGGCCTGAGTTAACTGATCTCATTGTAGTCCAGACATGGATGATGTTAAATCATATCTTTGCCTCAGTATGGGCCAGATTTTCACTTTTGAGGCACTTAAGTCGAGTTAAGAGATTTTCTGACTTATTGCACTCACCTCAGGAAACTGCGCCCCTTACAGTGTGCTTTTCATTTGGGTTGAGGACAGGGTGTGGTCATTCCTGCTGCCTCCGGAGGCATATTAGAGGTGGCCGCGGGGACTGTTGAGTCCAGACCTACTTTGGTTCTCCAGGACTCCGTTCCAATTATTTTGTTAAATATTAGACCGTCTAGCCATCGCCACAGAAGCCCTCGCCCGCCCATTTTACGTGCCCCTATCCATGCCAAGTCATGTCTCCCACCTGCTGCCATGGTGTCATAAAGTCGTCCATCCCAGTTCATACTTACCACCCAACACCATTGCCCATTATAGCCACCAAGCCGATGTAATGCCAACTCAGACAACAACCAAAACCCTGCCCCATGCCCTTTATAAACCCCTGTTCTGCATTCATCACCAATTTTTGTTTTGACACTGAGTGCCTCAAATGCCTATAGCCTCACTTCACCCCCCAGCCCTTGACTCCGTAATAATCAATGCCACCTCTTGCCCAAGGTATCTTGCCAAAACAGAATTGGTAACAACCATGCATAAATTTGTCTGAAGGGTTCACTGACGGAAGTGGGGAGGTGTTTGGGGGAAATGAGTTTGGAAGTTTTAAGGAATGCATTACATTCTTTCCAACTCCATAATTTACAATAATCAAAAATGTTGATAGATTGTCAGAAAGCTTTGCATTTTTTCCTGTACTTTTTGTAACATTTGCAAGCCAAAATTCTCCGTCAGCACTGCTCTTTGTATGGTGTGAACCTTTTCAAATCTTTTTGAGTACCTTCAACAAAACCTGAGGAGCATTTTCTGCTGAAGATGTTTTGAAGGTGCAATCTCTTATGCCTTCAGTCAGCTTGGTGGTGGGCTGTATGTGCCTTCCTACTGCAATCTAATTGTTAAGTGGAGGTATGTTGCTTAATAGTCATCAGCGTAACTCATTTGTGCACACCAGCTGATTCAAATATTTTTAGCATCTCTTCTTTCGCTCTATCTCTGTAATTTCTGTTTGCTTGCCTGCATTCTTCCATTCATTGTGCTGCAATCCCCAATTCACAGTCCCTTCTGAAAAATGTGCATGAATTAACAGACATTTTATGTTATTTTGTTGTTCGCACTAGTGATCATTCAATGAGAAAATGCAATAATCCAAAATATCATGTTGAATTTGTTGTTTAATTTTCCCCTCGTCCATTAGAATTCAGATGTAAAGCACATTTTTGAAAAAATGTTTTGATAAGCACTGGCATTTCATTTTATTTACATTTTTCGTTTGTAATCACTGACTATTATTTTTGTACAAACAGCTGCTGAAATCATGTCATGCAGGGTCTGCCATTCAAGGTAGGACTGTTCTTAATTACCAACCAACAATCAAATCTGTTGTTCTATTTTGATAGTACTTCATATCCAAATAATAATGAGGTTACAGTGATTATATTAGTTGTTACATTCTTTGATGTGAAAACTGAAACTTTTAGTGCATCGAATGCATTGTGGAGCTTTACTTTCCCAGCCTTGAGATGCTAGCAATGACTCCAGCTTCATCTGGGGCAGAGTCCGAAAGTAATTAAAGATAGCCACAAATGGGTAAGGATCACAGATCAGCTGGTTGTGTTTACATGAGCCTTGGATGGTAAGAATGGAAGATGGCGTGCCGAAGTTAGATTTTGGGGAGTGAATGCAGGAGGTGAGAGGAATGGAGCTGTATTTGCAACATGTTTCATCAGAGTGCTTGGCCTTCGTTTTTAACTAAACAAGCATATAGACACATCATTATCATTGTAACATGGCATATCACAAACAGGTCAGTACAGACGTGACAATCCCTCCACACAAACACTCCCCATGACCCCATTGCTGGTGGGTTTGTAAGCAAGGAGAGTTTATAAAACCCACTGGGCAGCTCACTGGACACCAACCCCCTCCACCCCACTCCCCACCCGACCAGGCAAACTCCAAACCTGTCTGAAATGTCAGAGGGGGTGGGGGTGGCACGGTGGCTCAGCGGTTAGCACTGCTGCCGCACAGCGCCAGGGAGCCGGGTTCAATTCCACCCTCAGGCACCTGTGTGTGTAGAGTTTGCATGTTCTTCCCATGTTTGTGAGGGTTTCCTTTAGGTGCTCTGGTTTCCTCCCACAGTCCAAAGAAGTGAAGGTTAGAGTGGACTGGCCTTAGTAAATTGCCCGTAGCATCCAGGGATGTACAGTGGGTTAGCCGTGGGAAATTCAGGGTTACGGGGATGGGGGAGATGTGGCAAGTCTGGGTGGGATGCTGTTCGGAGGGACATTGCTCAATGGGCCAAATGGCCTACTTTCACATCATAGGCATTCTGTGATTCCATAGCCTACATGCCCTTGGGGCTATCAAGACCTCGAAGTAGTCACTGAATGACCAGTTAAGGGCCTCATCACACCACCACTGAGGAAGGAAGGAGGTATCTTCATCTCTGCTGAGTGGTGCCTGGCAAATGGTGTAGGAGACCTCTTATGTGGACAACTTGTATACTTTTGAAGGGCCCATTCCCCCTGAGGTCAAATGCCTCACTTTATCTTTTTCCCCTGGCCTCTTGAGTCACTTCCCCTACCTCTCCCCAAAGGGCTGCCCACCCTGACCCCTGGCAATACCCCAGACTCTAGGTCTGGGATTGTTCTCGGTCAGGAACACCTGCAGTGCCAGGAACACCCGTCACTTCTGTCTGGCGCCGATGCCATCCACCCATCAACACCGAAGGTGGGACCCCCTCCTGTGATAGGAAGCACCACATCGCTCAGAGCAACTAGCACCAATGCCAGCATCAGATAATGGAAGGGAGAGGGTTCATAACCAACAGGATTGTGAGTAACTCAGGCACTGACTGATCGCTCAGGTCGGGGAGTGTCAGGGGCAGCATGGCAAATCCAGCCCTTTTCAACATGGCAAGTATAAAGTACATATAGATGTACAGGTTATGATCAGGGATAATTTACTATTTGCAGTTTTACAGTGACGTTGTTAGCATCCCCTTTATAAGCAGCTTTATAATTCCTTGCTAATGTAGAAGAGATTATTCAAGTTCAGTTTGCCAGCTGAGATCTATAGTGTCATATGAAACCCATTACAGATAAAACCACTCACTGTTAGCTAGATCAGTTGTTAGTTTTAAATCTTAAGATAGACACATTTTTGTTAAGCAAAGATGTTAAGGGATATGGCATAAGGGCAGGTATATGGAGTTAGGCCACAGATCAACCATGATCTCATTGAATGGTGGAACAGGCTCAAGGAGCTGAATGGCCGACTCCTGTTCCTTTGTTCCTAAGTGAATTAACTGCAGCTGATTTCGAATACCACTCTTTCTTACACTGAAGTTTTCAGAATAATAGCCCAAAGTCTTTCCAGACTGTTGTGTCCTCATCTCAGTGTCGCTTGGTTTGGAGTGAAAAATCGAGGCAATACTTTCCAAGTGGATGGGAAATTAAAAATGGTGCAGTGTCAAACAGCCAGGTTCCATTTTGTGCAGAGATAATGGGAGCTGCAGATGCTGGAGAATCCAAGATAATAAAATGTGAGGCTGGATGAACACAGCAGGCCCAGCAGCATCTCAGGAGCACAAAAGCTGACGTTTCGGGCCTAGACCCTTCATCAGAGAGGGGGATGGGGAGAGGGAACTGGAATAAATAGGGAGAGAGGGGGAGGCGGACCGAAGATGGAGAGTAAAGAAGATAGGTGGAGAGAGTGTAGGTGGGGAGGTAGGGAGGGGATAGGTCAGTCCAGGGAAGACGGACAGGTCAAGGAGGTGGGATGAGGTTAGTAGGTAGCTGGGGGTGCAGCTTGGGGTGGGAGGAAGGGATGGGTGAGAGGAAGAACAGGTTAGGGAGGCAGAGACAGGTTGGACTGGTTTTGGGATGCAGTGGGTGGGGGGGAAGAGCTGGGCTGGTTGTGTGGTGCAGTGGGGGGAGGGGACGAACTGGGCTGGTTTAGGGATGCAGTAGGGGAAGGGGAGATTTTGAAACTGGTGAAGTCCACATTGACAGTGACACCGACTCCCACAGCTACCTAGAATACACCTCCTCCCACCCACCCTCCTGCAAAAATTCCATCCCCTATTCCCAATTCCTCCGCCTCCGCCGCATCTGCTCCCACGATAAGACATTCCACTCCCGCACATCCCAGATGTCCAAGTTCTTTAAGGACCGCAACTTTCCCCCCTCAGTGATCGAGAACGCCCTTGACCGCGTCTCCCGCATTTCCCGCAACACATCCCTCACACCCCACCCCCGCCACAACCGCCCCAAGAGGATCCCCCTCGTTCTCACACACCACCCTACCAACCTCCGGATACAACGCATTATCCTCCGACACTTCCGCCATTTACAATCCGACCCCACCACCCAAGACATTTTTCCATCCCCTCCCCTGTCATCTTTCCGGAGAGACCACTCTCTCCGTGACTCCCTTGTTCGCTCCACACTGCCCTCCAACCCCACCACACCCGGCACCTTCCCCCTGCAACCGCAGGAAATGGTACACTTGTCCCCACACCTCCTCCCTCACCCCCATCCCAGGCCCCAAGATGACATTCCACATTAAGCAGAGGTTCACCTGCACATCTGCCAATGTGGTATACTGCATCCACTGTACCCAGTGCGGCTTCCTCTACATTGGGGAAACCAAGCGGAGGCTCGGGGACCGCTTTGCAGAACACCTCCGCTCAGTTCGCAACAAACAACTGCACCTCCCAGTCGCAAACCATTTCCACTCCCCCTCCCATTCCCTAGATGACATGTCCATCATGGGCCTCCTGCAGTGCCACAATGATGCCACCCGAAGGTTGCAGGAACAGCAACTCATATTCCGCCTGGGAACCCTGCAGCCATATGGTATCAATGTGGACTTCACCAGTTTCAAAATCTCCCCTTCCCCTACTGCATCCCTAAACCAGCCCAGTTCGTCCCCTCCCCCCACTGCACCACACAACCAGCCCAGCTCTTCCCCCCCACCCACTGCATCCCAAAACCAGTCCAACCTGTCTCTGCCTCCCTAACCGGTTCTTCCTCTCACCCATCCCTTCCTCCCACCCCAAGCCGCACCCCCAGCTACCTACTAACCTCATCCCACCTCCTTGACCTGTCCGTCTTCCCTGGACTGACCTATCCCCTCCCTACCTCCCCACCTACACTCTCTCCACCTATCTTCTTTACTCTCCATCTTCGGTCCGCCTCCCCCTCTCTCCCTATTTATTCCAGTTCCCTCTCCCCATCCCCCTCTCTGATGAAGGGTCTAGGCCCGAAACGTCAGCTTTTGTGCTCCTGAGATGCTGCTTGGCCTGCTGTGTTCATCCAGCCTCACATTTTATTATCTTCCATTTTGTGCAATTGGGTTTAGGCCAGCTTCAGCTATCTTGGTGTTGGCTCAACCGACAGCATTCGGTCTTGACACTTGAGATGACACTCACTACCGCAGCCCCTCAGCTAGCTGTACCTCCAGGTAGGGTGGAAATTCAGAACAATTCAAATTAGCTAAACAGCAGTCTGGGAATTGCTCAAATGGGAACTGTTTTAAAATGCACATTTTTTTTCTCCCAAGCACGTCACAGAGGAACCCCTCCATTCTCTCGTCACAACTGTTTACTTTCTCATGGAATGCCAACGCTGAGTACACATCTCCCATTACTCCAGGTTGACCTGCCTTGTATGCTGCTCCTCAAGGGCTGCACCTCTGCCCGACTGTGTTTGGCCACACCCCATGCACAGATAAATAAACAGCAAAGTGCCCCTTCTTGTTATGACCCAATAGTGGATCATCATCCACCACTGTAAATCAGACAGGTCATTAGATTCATATAGAAAGGGGTCATGGCAGTCTATTAGATGATAGCAAAATCAAAGTATTTCGGATGCTAGAGATCTGAAATAGAAAGTGAAAGTGCTAGAGAAATTCAGACAACAATTACATAATTAAATTGTCTGCTGGCCTTGTCTGTCGAGATTCCTCAAACAGGGTCAAATATCAGAGGACGGGGGAGACGCTCATTGAACTAGAATCTAGCTTCAGTCAGTACTTACAAGAGATCAGGGAGAAAGAAACTACACTTGAAAGTCAATGCCCTGCCTGTTATATGGACCCCAAGGAAGTACACAGTTGGGTGAAGTGAGCATAAGGCAGCATTAATTCAGAGATATGCAGTTGTAACAGACGCATTGTGCAAAACAATTCTGTGTTGGTTTGCAGTTAATAATTTTGTTGTAAAATATTCAATAAAGATATTGGCTACTTTTGAGAAATAGCACCTTCACTTCTCTGATATTCTATGAAAGTTTTCGTTTGTCTTCAGTTCTGTTGTCTACTGAGAGGAAAGATAAATGTATCACATGTAATTTCTTGAAAATGAATGTTTGCTTAGAAATGTTTCCTAAAAAGCTTCGAAAAAAAAACTTGCATCTAATTTATTAACTTGCAGGACTTCATTACCTTGTTCCTTTTATTAAGTACATGAATATTTCAGCTCCAACCCTCAGCACAGCATCTAGGATTTCTTCTGTCACTTTGAAACTGCTATTTTTGGCTTCAGGGTGTTTCTTGCATTTGTTCTGGTCAGCCTTAAGGAGGCGCTCATAAAGGCATCTAGATTTGGTCTCCTTTTACCACCACCAGACACAAAAGCTATATTGTTTAGAGAAGAGACTGTGAGCTGAAAACTGGGGTGACAGGATTGCCCTATGAAGCTAGAAGAGTTTTCCAGTTTAGAAAAATAAGGAGTGAATGCATTGAAACAGATAGAATTCTTGCAGTGCTCAACAAGCAGATGCAGGAAGGCTATGTCTCCTGCTTGGGTGGGGAAGATGGATGCTTCCCCTGCTTGGGGGAGGGTTTGGGTCGGGGTTGGTTCCAGAACCAGAGAACATAGTCTTAGAATAAGAGGCAGGCCATTTAGGATTGAGATGAGGAAGAAATTTTCTCACACAGAGGCTGGTAAATCTTTGGAACCCTTTGCCTCAGAGAGCTGTCATTGAGTATATTCCAGGCAGAGATTGGCACATTTCTAGATATTAAAGGTTCGAAAGGTTATAGGCTCTGTTTGGGAAAATGGCACAGAGGTATACAATCAGCCATGATCTGGTTGAATGTTGGGGCAGGCTCGATGGACCAAATGGCCAGTCTTCTGCTCCTTTGTTCCCGAGAGCACTCCAAAAGAAAATCCACTTTATTCAGATCAGGGAATGATACTGGAAAACATAACCTTTGAAACAAGTAGATGCTTTCTGAAACTTTACAGCAGAAGAGGTTTGGTAAAAGGCTTTTGTTCATCTATTTTGTCGATACACATTTAGAAGGACTTGGAATCACCCTGTTAAATATTCACACCAGTGTGGCTATTTAAACTGTTTACTGAGTGAACTATTTGATGTGGAAGGTAACCACTTCATGTCGGACTAGTTTGAAGCTAAAAAAGACAGGACTGGTCCAGGCCCTTGCTGCATCATGTCGGTGCCAAAGGTGCACTAGAGGGATTTGCAAATGAGGCAGCACGTATTGTCAACAGATTTCAATCGGTGTCGCATTGCTTGTCTCTTAAAATAAGTTCAGGGAATATTCAGAGCAGTAAGATGAATTTCATTTCACTGTCGGAGTTTATTTTAATTGATGTGTTTATTTGTGCTGTGTGTCTTTGTTTGATTCCCTCTTTACCTGAGTCGAGATTTTCATTCATCCAGGGGATGAGGGTGATGCTGGCTGGGTATTATTGAATTGTTTCATTGTCCACCACCATTCACAATTAAATGTGCACAGGGCTGCAGAGCTTTGATCGTTGGTTGTGGTATCACTGAGCCCCAGTAATCACTTACTGCTGAAAACGCAAGTAGCCCCATGTTGTAGCTTGAGCAGGATTACACCTCATTTTTAGATATGACTGGTTCTACCGCTGACATGCGCTCCTGCAGGCTCTCTTTGACAGGAGTTGATCCGCTGGCTTGATGGTCACAGTAAAATAGAGATATGCCAGGCCATGAGGTTGCAGGTTGTGCTAGTGCACAGTTCTGCTGCTGCTGATGGCCGACAGTGCCTTATGGATGCCCAGTCTGGAGTTGCTAGATCAATTCAAAATCTGTCACATTCAACAAGGTGATGGGGGGAGTGTATCCTCACTGTGTGGTCAGGACTTTGTCTCCACAAAGATGGTGCGGTGGTTAAAATAACTCCAAATAGACCGGTATCCCATCACCAAGTCACCCTTCATTTACACATGGAAAGTCCCTGACACTGACCCAGCTCCCTCAGAACCAGCTCTCAGAGTGAAGAGGATGCCTAACACTCCTGTTTATATCTGTCAGCCGGCGCTCCCTGATTGAGGCTGTTAACCTGGTCCCATCAGTGAACTTGTATTCTATGAGATCCACCTGGCTGACCTCATTACAAACACTACATCCCTACCCCTCTGAGTTTGAGGACATTGGCCAGTTCTTGTGTTTTCTCTTGAAACTCCTTCGGGAGCATTTTAGCCCTGGGTCAGGATCCTCCAACTCTGCCTCAGATACGGGCAGGGTGTGGCATGCAGCAGCTCGCCTCTTGCACCTGATGCATCGCGGAAGAAATTCATTCTGTTCTTCAGGCTGCAAAGGCATCGAGGCGGCAACGTCCACCGTGTCCATCTCAAATTCCCAGGTATCATCAGCAGTTGGCAGAGAGGGAGAACCCACAGTTTGCAGAACGTTCAGAGAGGCTGTCGAGAGCCGGGCACCGCTTGCAAATTTGAAGCTTTCATACGGTCCTTGTGCTTGTTCAAGACCACCATGCCGAGCCACACTTTCTACATCACTGGACCTGACCTTGCTTCGACCATGCCTCTGTGTAGGGCCATTCCCGTGGTTCCCACCCCAAGCTTTGTCCCCTGAAGTAAACTGTCTCTCTCACTTAGCAGAGTCTTGCGTTGCCGAACCACACCATAATAAGATGCTTTCTACGGCATATCTATAAATATTGGAAGGCGTCTCTACGGACATGCCAAATTTCCTTAGCATCGTGAGGAAAGAGAGATGCTGTTGTGCTTTCTCAACTGCCACATCAGCATGGGTGGACCAGGACAGATCATTGGTGATCAACGCTCCCAGGAACTTGATGCTCTCAACCAGCTCTACCTCAGCACCATTGACACAGGCACAGGCGTGCTCACCACTCCGCGTCCTGAAGTCAATGACCAGCTCCTTCATTTTGCTGACATCGATGGGCAAATTGTTCCCTTTACACCACGCCTCTAAGTACTCAATTTCTTTCCTGTTATTCATAAATGAATGCTACTCATAAAGCTCGCTTTGAGCAACGCTGGAGGGATGCAGTCGGCTGAGGACAGAAATGTCAGTGTGAGAGCACGGCAAAGAATCAAATTGACATGGCAGCAGAAGCTCAGGGCCAGGCTTGCGGATGGAGTGGAGGTGTTCTGCAAAATGGTCACCCAATCTGCCCTTAGTCTCCCCAATGTCAACGTGACTGGCTTTTAAGGGAACACCTACCGCAACAGCAGGATTCAATAAAGTAGGATCTGTTAGCGGCCTCAGAGATTTGACTTTCCCGACCTAGGACCTGGCTTCTTACCATCTCTGACACAGCTATTAGCCTCAGTGTAGATACAGCTTAGTTTGCGCAACCACCGTTGCACTATTAGTTGAGGAGTAGGGCCGGGATTCAGTGCAGCCCATCGCTGTAGGAAACACAGCAGCAGAGCCAGCTTCACGCCAGGAGACACCCCATGGTCAGTCTCCTGCGATGAGAAAGCCTCTTGTGATGAAGTTGGGGATAGTTATGAGCAGGCCCATGGGGTGGACTTGCCCACTCACAGGCTAGCAGACATTTAAGCTCATCAATTGTGCCAGTCGATTCCAATTATCAGTGATCCACTGGAATTTAATTGGTGAGATTGCAAGCCAGCACCATGAGTGTCCCATTTCTCCAGACGGCCACAGGAAAACCTAACAGGCACTTAGTATCTAACCCAGGGGCTCAAAAATGAGCAGAGAGCTTCACCCATGACCCCATCTCCAGCATCCGTGGCCTGGGTCCCCGAGAGCAGTTCTGGGACCCCCCCCCACCCCGGCACTTTACTGGTAGCAGCCACCATTTCTGGGTGGATGGAGGGTTCCTGCAAAGACCAGCAGCTGACCCAGGGCAAGCGGGTTCAGAATTTCGTTCCTTGCAGGTTGCTCAATCCCGAGAAGGCAGGATGCTGACCTGACAGGCATTTCATCCCATTTGCTCCCACACACCCCTGAAGAATGATGCAGGTTTCTCACTGGTTCCCTGTCTTTGAGTGAGTTTCACCTCTGTGCCTGCAGAAGCAACGTCTCAGATGTTGGGCAGATCACCTGGTGCTTTGTTGTGGAACTGCTCTTGAATGTGAAAGATGTACTGAGCCACAGAGACATAAGGGTGAAATTAGAGGACGCCCTCTTAAAGCCCAGGGATAGATCAGGATGAAGAGACAGAAGGCATCCTCTACTGAGCCAACTTGGCTGGTAATAAAAGGCATACAACCATCCCCCACTCTATCCCTTTCCAAAGGAATCCCACCCACCCACCCAAAGCATTAACAATCTTCATGAGCTGCACACAGTACACTTACGAAACAGACTCTCAACAAAATGGCCTTCTTGCTAACTTAATTCCCACTTCGAGTCCCATTTCTTTGATCCGCTATTACCTCATGCATAAAACAATTGAGCTGAGAAAGAGGCCATTCCAAAGCTTCTGAAGAAAATTCTTGATGCAGCTGAGTACGAGGAAGACCAAAATGTTGGTGATTTTTATCAGTGTCTCTTGTTCCTGACTGTTGTTTCCTCTCGGTGATGGCTGAGTCTGCTGCACACAAACCCCTGAATTGCAGTGAAAGGGAGCCATTGATTGTGGCATAACAAGGTGTAGAGCTAGATGAACGCAGCAGGCCAAGCAGCATCAGAGGGGCAGGAAGGCTGACGTTTCGGGCCTGAACCCTTCTTCAGAAATTCAGCTTTCCCACTCCACTGATGCTGCTTGGCCTGCTGTGTTCATCCAGCTGTACACCTTGTTATCTCAGATTCTCCGGCATCTGCAGTTCCTACTCTCATTGAGTGTGGCATCCTGTTTCATGCGTGTCCTTATTCCCAGCAACCTGGAGTCCCTTAAGATGGTTTTAAACCCCAGGCTTTGTCTCAATGCCCAGTCATACATACAAAATCTGACCAACTTTATCTCCTAGGACAGAAATGGCAAGCCATCGCAGGTGAATAGTCAGTGCTGACTCACAGGAAGGCTTTGGCACTTTTAAACTTGCATAAGAAATCAGTAACGATACACCAGCAAAATATGTCACTGTTTAACATACTTTCATTTTATGCAGGACTGTTCATTGCAGTTCCTCTCATCATGCTAGCTTGCAAATTCAGCACACTTTGGGCTAACCATCAAAGTTAATTTTGACATACAGCTGTCTTTCACTTTGAACTGCATCAGAAATTCAATGCACACCAACATTTCTGCAGCGTTCTTTTATTCGCACACAGTGAAAGAAGGATTGTATTTCTCATTTATTTTGAACAATTTAATCGAATCACAGTTGCCATGGTACCATAATTATCAACAGCACTTTCATCATAGTCATCGGGATTTCAATATTGGTTTGGTTTCTTAGTTTTTGATAATATTTTTTAAAATTGCTGCGTAGTTTCCAGCAGGCACCTTGTGCTGTTTCTAACATCCTTTTCTTTCAAGTGATCTTCACATCAAAATCTTTCTTCTTTTGTTTGCAATGAAACTATAAAAAGAGAGTTTGCCTTAACCTGAACCAAGGTGCATTTCAGCCCTTTATTCGTAAAAATGAGTGGAAAAATTAAAAATCTGTAATGAATCACCACATTTTTCTTCCAGGCTAAGAAAATATAACACACTCCAACTTTTCATCATCAGTCAGAGGAACACAGGACTGAGGAATATATAAGACCATTCAGCCCTTCAAGCCTGCTGTGCTATTCTGTAAGATCATGGATGATCTGGCCCATAACCCCCTTAACTCCCTCGTCTATCAAAAGCCTACCTAACTAAGCCTTGAATAAATTCAATAACACAGCCTCCGCTAATCTTTGGGAAAGAGAATTTCACACACATAACCATCTTCTAAAGGGAAAGGACAACTCTCCTCATCTCTGTTTAGAAAGGGACACCTCTGATTTTTAAGAGGTAGTCGCCAATGTTGGAGAATCTGAGATAACAAGGTGTAGAGCTGGATGAATACAGCAGGCCAAGCAGCATCAGAGGAGCAGGAAAGCTGACGTTTCGGGCCTCGACCCTTCTTCAGAAATGGGGGAGGGGAAGGGGATTCTGAAATAAACAGGGAGAGAGGGGGAGGCGGATAGAAGATGGATAGAGGAGAAGATAGGTGGAGAGGAGACAGACAAGTTAAAGAGGCGGGGATGAAGCCAGTAAAGGTGAGTGTAGGTGGGGAGGGAGGGAGGGGATAGGTTGGTCCAGGGAGGACAGACAGGTCAAGGAAGTGGGATAAGGTTAGTGGGTAGGCGATGGGGGTGGGGCTTGAGGTGGGAGGAAGGGTTAGGGAGGCGGGGACGAGCTGGGCTGGTGCTGGCTTGCGGTTGGGGGAGGGGAGATTTTGAATGTTGTGAAGTCCACATTGATAGCCTTGGGCGGCAGGGTTCCCAAGCGAAATATGAGATGGTGTTCCTGCATGTTTCGGGTGGCGTCATTGTGGCAGTGCAGGAGGCTCAGGATGGACATGTCGTCCAAGGAGTGGAAGAGGGCATTGAAATGGTTCGCGACTGGGAGGTGTAGTTGTTTGTTGCAAACTGAGCGTAGGTGTTCCGCAATGCGGTCCCCAAGCCTCCGTTTGCTTTCCCCAATGTAGAGGAGGCCACAACGGGAACAGCGGATACAGTATACCACATTAGCAGATGTGCAGGTGAACATCTGTTTGATGTGGAAGGTCTTCTTGGGGCCTGGGATGGGGGCGAGAGGGGAGGTGTAGGGGCAGGTGCTTCGGTTGCAGGGAAAAGTGCCAGGGGTGGTGGGGCATGTGGAGCGGACAAGGGAATCACGGAGGGAGTGATCTCTCCGGAAGGCAGATAAGGATGGGGAGGGAAAAATGTCTTTGGTGGTGGGGTCGGACTGTAGATGGCGGAAGTGTCAGAGGATGATGCGTTGTGTCTGGACGTGGCACATGAGGTTGAGGGGGATTCTGTTTTGGTTGTTGCGGGGAGAAGTTGTGAGGCATGAGTTGCGGGAAATGCGAGAGACACGGTCGAGGGTGTTTTCAACCACTGTGGAGGAGAAGTTGCGGTCCTTGAAAAACAAAGACGTCTGGGATGTCCGGGAGTAGAATGCCTCATCTTGGAAGGATGTGGCAGAGGCAAAGGAATTGGGAATAGGGGATGGTCTTTTTGCAGGAAGGTGGGTGAGAGGAGGTGTATTCTCGGTAGCTGTGGGAGTCGGTAGGCTTGAAATGGATATCGGTTTCCAGGTGGATGCCAGAGATGGAGACAGAGGGGTCCAGGAAAGAGAGAGAGGTATCAGAGATGGTCCAGGTCAACTTAAGGTTGGGATGGAAAGTGTTAGTAAAGTGGATGAACTGTTCGAGCTCCTCGTGGGAGCACGAGGCAGCACCGATACAGTCATCAATGTAACGGAGGATGAGGTGGGGTTTAGGGCCAGTGTAGCTTTGGACGAGAGATTGTTTCACGTAACCTACAAAGAGGCAGGCCTAGTTTGGGTCCATGCGGGTACCCATGGCCACCCCCATTGTCTGCAGGAAGTAGGAAGAATTGAAGGATAAGTTGTTAAGGGAGGACGAGTTCAGCTAGGCGGATGAGGGTGTCAATGGAGGGGGACTGGTAGGGCCTGCGGTACAGGAAGAAGCAGAGAGCCTTTAGGCCATCTGCATGGGGAATGCAGGTGTATAGGGACTGGACGCCCATGGTAAAGATGAGGTATTGGGAACCAGGGAATCAGAAGTTTTGGAGGAGGTGGAGGGCATGGGTGGTGTCACAGACGTAGGTGGGTAGCTCCTGGACCAAGGGGGAAAAAATAGAGTCGAGATAAGTGGAGATGAGTGTGGTGGGTCAGGAGCAGGCGGAGACAATGGGTGAAAAGAACAAAGAAAATTACAGCACAGGAACAGGCCCTTCGGCCCTCCAAGCCTGCGCCAATCGAGATCCTAAATGTGTCGACCAGAGTAGTCAGGTTTGTGGATCTTGGGAAGGAGACAGAAATGGGCGGTGCAGGATTGGGGAACAATGAGGTCTGAGGCTGTGGGTGGGAGGTTACCTGAAGTGATGAGGTAGTGGATGGTTTGGGAGAAGTTGTTTTGGTGGTCAGGAATGGGGTCATGATCAAGGGGGCAGTGGGAGGACGTGTCAGATAGGTGGCGCCTGAGCTCGGCAATGTGAAGGTCAGTGCGCCATACTACAACTGCGCCTCCCTTGTCCGCTGGTTTGATGGTGCGGTTGGGATTGGAGCGGAGGGCTGCACGTTCTGCGGGGGAGAGGTTGGAGTGAGTGAGAGGGGGTGGAGAGGTTGAGACGATCGCTGTCACGACAGCAGTTGGAGATGAAGAGGTCGAGAAAGGGTAGGAAGCCTTGGGATGGTGTCAGGAGCAGGGTTGGAGGTGGGAGAAGGGGTCAGTAGTGGGAGGGTTAGGCTCACGATTAAAGAAGTAAGCGCGAAGGCAAAGGCGGCAGAAAAACTGTTCAGTGTCCAAACGTGAGTAATATTTGTCGATGTTTGGGTGGAAGGGGACAAAGGTGAGCCCTCTACTGAGGACGGACCGTTCATCCTCAGTAAGGGGGGAGTTCTGGAGGGGTGGTGAATACTCGAGAGGGCTGGGAGCTACTGTCTCCCCTGGAGATGCTGGCTGTGGGGGTGGTGGGCGGAGTGACATTTTTAAAAAAACCTCTGATTTTTAATCTGTGTCCTATTGTTCCAATGTCCCCCACAAGAGAAAACATCTTGTCACTGTCCACACTTGCAGCTCCCTGTCTGGATCTCATCTATTTGAATACAATAACCTCTCATTCTTCTAAATTCCATTGGCCTGGCCTGTCCAGTCTTTGCTCATTGCACACAAACCCTTCACACGGGGAATGAAGCAAATGAACTATCTCTGAACGGTTTCTCACATAATCATGTTTTTTTTCAACTGAAGAGATCAAAATTGCACACAGCACACCCCAGACTCAGCCAGATCACAGCCCTCCATGCAGATTCTAAAACTTGGAACGTTCGGGTAATGAAGTTTCTCACATAATCATGTTTTTTTTCAACTGAAGAGATCAAAATTGCACACAGCACACCCCAGACTCAGCCAGATCACAGCCCTCCATGCAGATTCTAAAACTTGGAACGTTCGGGTAATGAAGTTTAAAATCTTTCAGCTTAATTAATCAGAGCCGGGAAGAGATATCATGGACCTTAATAAAATGTGAGGCTGGATGAACACAGCATTGGGGAAACCAAGCGGAGGCTTGGAGACCGCTTTGCAGAACACCTCCGCTCAGTTCGCAACAAACAACTGCACCTCCCAGTCGCAAACCATTTCCACTCCCCCTCCCATTCTCTAGATGACATGTCCATCATGGGCCTCCTGCACTGCCACAATGATGCCACCCGAAGGTTGCAGGAACAGCAACTCATATTCCGTCTGGGAACCCTGCAGCCTAATGGTATCAATGTGGACTTCACCAGTTTCAAAATCTCCCCTTCCCCTACTGCATCCCTAAACCAGCCCAGTTCGTCCCCTCCCCCCACTGCACCACACAACCAGCCCAGCTCTTCCCCCCCACCCACTGCATCCCCTAACCAGTCCAACCTGTCTCTGCCTCCCTAACCTGTTCTTCCTCTCACCCATCCCTTCCTCCCACCCCAAGCCGCACCCCCATCTACCTACTAACCTCATCCCACCTCCTTGACCTGTCCGTCTTCCCTGGACTGACATATCCCCTCCCTACCTCCCCACCTATACTCTCTCCACCTATCTTCTTTACTCTCCATCTTCAGTCCGCCTCCCCCTCTCTCCCTATTTATTCCAGTTCCCTCTCCCCATCCCCCTCTCTGATGAAGGGTCCAGGCCCGAAACGTCAGCTTTTGTGCTCCTGAGATGCTGCTTGGCCTGCTGTGTTCATCCAGCCTCACATTTTATTATCTTGGAATTCTCCAGCATCTGCAGTTCCCATTATCTCTGATACTATCATGGACCTTGATGCTTCTTCTGCTTCTGAGCTGGGCCCTTCTACATCCCAACCCCCTCCAAACTTAAACCTTATCCCTTCAGTTTTTCAGATCTACAGAATTGGGAACCATTGCCACTGTGGTGTTGAACAGTTTTGTAAAGGTTCTACAGCACTTCTCGGGCTTTTGTACCCAGTGCTTCTTTTTATGAAACCAGAGCAAAGTTCAGGCTCCCTTGTGATGCATATTACAACTGCAGCTCAGTCAGACAATTGCACACCACCTGGTCGTTCATATTATGCAGATAGCACTGCTTCCTTAAATCAGGCCCTCTGCAGTATTAACACAGCAACACGTACAAATGAGACTATCTTGAACTAACAGTGGCATTCCATGGGTACTGTGACTCCTCGTTTACTTTCATATTTAAAAATGGCAAATGTATTCAATAATTAACATCACCTAATTCGGCTGCAATACTGTGCTCTCTCTATCTACACAAGTGGGCTTTCTCAACAGAAAAATCACATTTTTCATTGATGAATATTTTCTAATTTTGTGTTGAATCTAACCACGCTTACGTATAAAAGGATAATACAATACTGCTGATCTGAAATCTGAATTACAAACGAAAATGTTGGAAATACACAGTCGGCCAGGCAGTATCTATGGAGACAGAAAGACAGTCAATATGTCAGGGCTACCACTTGCACTAGTGCTTGACGAAGAGTCACCGCCCTTTGTCCCTCTCTCTGCAGATACCAACAAACGTGCAGAGCATTTCTAATGCCTCATATTTCTATTGAAGCAAAAATAACCCCTTCTGTTCACCCTTTGAGAGAAGGGTTTGGACTTCTGTCATTTCCCTTCAGCAATAAACCCATCAACAATCTGTCTGGGCTTTGGTTTGCAATTTAAGTTTTGAAGAAAACATATATCGCTAACTGAACAAAAGGAAAATCAATGTCAAAGCAAGAAAAAATGACTAATTTTTTAAACATTACACAACAGCAGAGCTGTCGTTTGCATTTTCACTGAAGAAGTGGAGCTTAAAAGAGACAGGCTCAGACCCAGTCACCAGGGAAAGGGAGAAGAGACAAGTCAAGGAATTGAATATAGCTGGCACCAGCTTCATCTCTGACGATGCTCACTCTGAACTCATCTTGGTGAAATTCTTAACAAAGTAGGGTTTAGAGCAAGTTGTATTTCCCCTGGCTTTTCCTCATCTTCATGCCCAATTTGTGAATAGGTCTTTAGGAAAGAAAGAGGACCAGGACCATGGGTGCACCCCTACTGTCTACAGAGCATCTTGTTTGTGTACTGTTCATTTCCACTGTCAGGGTACACTCACATTTAAGATAACAAAGTGCGGAGCTGGATGAACACAGCAGGCCAAGCAGCATCAGAGGAGCAGGGAAGCTGATGTTTCGGGCCTAGACCTTTCTTCAGAATTTTCTGATGAAGGGTCTAGGCCCGAAACGTCAGCTTTTGTGCTGCTAAGATGCTGCTTGGCCTGCTGTGTTCATCCAGCTTCGCACCTTGTTATCTCAGATTCTCCAGCATCTGCAATTCCTATTTTCTCTGATACACTCACATTTATGTTGTCGTTCAAACTCTTAGTAACCTTCTCTTACACATTCTCTCTGTCTCAATGGCTTGAGTAAAACGTTTGAATTTGCCCCTTAGGATGCTTATCCCTACCTCAAGTTGTCCAATCCCCAACGTCAGATCTGCAATTGGAGTAAAGTACAGAAATACAGATCTTGGTGATCAGTGAATCAAGTAATGAACGGTTATGTCGCCACAGGATGTGGTCACAGTGAAAATTGACCGAGAGATAGAGGACAGCGCACAGTTATTTACCAGGAACCTGTCTGATGATATCGATGTGATGGACCTGGAAGAATTTTACAGGGTATAGCAATGTCAATATTAGGCACCAGAGGATTTCAGGAAAGGCCCGGCCTCAGGACCCACACATGATACAGGGAGAAGGATGCACCTTAAATCTCTTAACAAAACCTTGAACCACCTCTCATGCATTCCCTACATTGCAACAGTAAAGGTAAAGTTGCCACATAGTCCTATCAGGATTAGTTGGCAGCTTTGTCATTAGTGAGACAGACAACTCCCGGTGGTTTATCCTGAGGATCAGCACACCTCAGGCAAGAGAAAGTAACCTGATTCATGGTAACCCCAATCAATGCAGGAATTGAACCCACACTGTTGCTGAGCTAATTGCAAATGTGACTACCCTTCAAAAAGTAATTCATTGGCTGTAACACACTTTGTGACATCTGGTGGCCATGATAAATGCTAAATAAATGCAAAATTTCCTTTCATTCTACCCTGTTGCCATTCAGTATTAGGCTCTTTCTCAGTGACTCTTTACATGGTAATATAGACTAGCAGCAAACAGTGAGCTTACCCATGCAAACAGCATTTCCATTGTATCGTTGAACTTAGAATGGAACAGCACCATTTGCAAGAACTAATGCTTTTTCACATCACCCTGACAATGCTGTAAATGAATACCAGGAGAGAACAGCAGTGAGGCACCCTGCATAGTTAAGGAGGAGTGAGTGGAGGCAGCAGAAAAGAAGCATAAATTTGGCAGCTCAGTGAATGATGTGCGTGTTACATGATAAACTGGGCAGCATTCCTGGAGAGCCATCCACCTGGTAAAGAATTAACGTGCAGATTTCTTGTTTCCACAAGGAAAATGAGAAATGTCTTGAAAAGGAATTCTCTTCACCGGGTTGATTGTCCTTCTTTTGTATCTGGTTTGGTTGCTTTAGTATCACAACCTAACATCCAGATTCCACCAACTTTTAGGAATGTTGATGACCATGTAATCAGGGTTAAGCCCTGCCCAGGACATCAGGAATTTATTCTCCTGCTCTTATTGCGAAATTCGGACTTTTTGACACCAATCCAAACAAGCAGAAGGGACTTTGCATTTAACATTTCATTCAAAGGACGTTACCTTCAACAATGCCCCTTCTGTATATCAGTGAGGTATCACCCTTAATTTCTGCACTCAAGTCTGGCTTTAATCCAGAATCTTCTGACAAAAGTGTTGCCAACCGATCCACATCTGACACTAACTACTGATTTTGGCATAAGTCAGTGGCAGAGTATAAATGTTTAATGCAGTAGTGACTTTCAAAGCCAAGCTGTTGGCCCTTGACATTGGTATTTTGACGGATGACAGCTGGTCATATTGAAACATAAAAGATCCTGAAGGATCAATGTTGAGTTGTATACAAGGAGGATCCTTCCTCTTTAGCGGAGACTCAAACAAGGAGACACAGTTACAAATATGTAGTCTCCCTTTTAAAATGTGGTCCAGGTGTAATTTTTTTCTCTTGAGTGTTGTTAGTCTATGGAATTATTTTTTCCTTGAAGGCAGTTGAGAATTTATTCAACACTGAGTTAAGTTTTTGATAGAGGATGGAGTGGAGAATTACTTGGGGGATTGGAGGGGTGTGAATGTGGGGTTGAGACCAGATCAGCTATGATTTCATTCCATATTTCGTGTAAGAGCAGGAGAATGGTGGGGTCTAGTGGCCTAATGCTGCAGTTTCATCCTATACTCCTATGTAAGGAAACTGTTAAAGTAGTTGTCGAGAAAGGCTAATGGTTTGGTATCCTTTAATATGAGAGGAGTTGAGTATGAAGAGAGTCTGTTAAGCATCTGTTATACAGGACATTGGACATCTCGATTACTTTGTGCAGTTTTCCTGTCCTTATTTAAGGAAGAATATGAGTACACCGAAAATGGTTTACTAGATTGATACCTGGAATGAGCAGGTTCTCTCACAAGAACAATTTGGACTAGTTTTCACTGACATTTGGAAAGTGAGGATGACGTGATTAAAGTCTATAATATCCTGAATTACTAGGTAGGCATGGAAAGGATGTTTTTTCTTGTGGGTCAATCCAGAAATAGCAGACACTGTTTTAAAATTATGGATCACCCTATTTAGGACAGGGATGAGGGGAGGCTATTTACTTTTACAGGATCTGTGAGCTTTGAACCCTCTGGTTTAGAAAGTGATGGAGACAAGGCTATTGTGTATTTTTGAAGCGGCGGTAGACAGATTTTCTGAACATTGCTTTTTGCAGGACTCTCATCCAATTTTTGTCTTTTCCCTCATTTGGGAATGCAGGCAGAGACTTTCCAACATTCTCCGGTTTAAATCTTAGGGATCTCCTGACGCTTTGATTTCCACTACATCAGTAGATGCATGAGGTTCGGCTTTGAACACCTTCGTTAAGCCAGACTTCCAGGACCTCATTGAAAATAGTGAAGTGGTGGGGTGTTTTTTGGGGTGGGGGGCAGGTGTCGATGCCATGGGGAGATTATAAAACAAGAATGAGAGCTTCAGAACCAGTTCCGTCCATTGTGACACTCCCCTCTGATCCTGCGTTCAGCGTCAGTGACCTGAAATCAATGGCCGTAGTGCTGCCTCGACAGAGAGTGAAAGCTGAGGTTATCTCTGTTCGGCATCCTCCATTACCTGAGCATGTGGAGAGCTTCAAACATGGCTCAAGTACCCTTCGCTGCTGCAAGGACAACATTTATTCCTTTGGGAGACTGGACTTGTAGGCACCTTTGGGTGAATACCATAATGGAAAGTAAATCACTTCAATGAATAGGCATCTTAAGCTTATTTTTCTCAGAACGCTTCTAAAGTTGGGCAGGAGGGTGGTAACAAGAGTGAAATTGACAAGACTTTGACAGTGACGTCGTTGATGAAGGTTACAGGTTTTAAACAGCCGTGCACCCAGCCCAGACCCTTGGGCAAGATTTCCAATGAGTCAGGAAAACTCCACAAAGGCATCAAAAAGATGGCCTGGACCCAATTCTGCAATTCCTGACCCCACTCCCGGAACCCCTAGTTTTCACCAGAGGGTGCAGGCTGGTGCAAGCTGTGAGCCCAGACTCTGCAGTCCTGATCTGGTCAATTCCATAGCAGACAATAGGCCACTAGTCCCCTGACATTTTCAGGGAGTCGGAGCAGCTTTTCAAGGAAAAAGAGCAGGGAAAAAAGGTCACTTTCCAAATATAACACAGTGGAGCTGGAGGAGCACAGGAAAGGAGGAGCAGGAAAATTAATGTTTCGGGTCGGGACCCTGTGTTATCTCTTTTTTTCTGAGAAAAACTCAATTTTCCAGCTATTCTGATGGAGCCTGGCCCACAGTATTCCTCCAGCTCCACACTGTGTTATCTCTGACTCCGGCATCGGCAGTTCCTACTATCTCTTTTTCCAAGGAGCGGCCTTTGATTAGTTGGGTACTGCCGGATCAGTGTTTGAACCCCAACTATTTGCAAGATATTTTAATGATATTGATGAGGGAACTAAACATTTGCACATGACACAAAGCTGGGAGGGAGGGTGAACTGTGAGGAGGCTGCAGAGATGCTTCTTTGTGATTTAGACAACCTGAATGAGTGGCCAAGTTTATGGCAGATGAGACATAATGTGGATAAATGTGAGGTTAAAAACGAGAAGGCAGATTGTTATCTGATTGCGATAGATTAGGCAAGAGGGAGGTGCAATGAGACCTGGGTGTCCTTGTGCACCAGTCATTGATAGTAAACATGCAGGGGCAGCAGGCAATGAAGGAGGCAAATACGTTGGCTTTCAGAGCGAGAGGGTCTGAGTACAGGAGCCGCAATGTTATGCTGCAATTGTAGAGGGCATTGGGGAGACCACACCTGAAGTATTATGTTCACTTCTCGTCTCTTTACCCGAGGAAGGATATTCTGTCTGTGAAGGGTGTGCACCAAGAGTTTACCAGTCTGATTCTTGAGATACCTGATGGGCCAGGTATGAAGCGAGACTCAGTCAATTAGAATTATATTCACTCGTGTTCACAAGAATGAGGGGGAATGTCGTAGAAACCTCTAAAATTCCAACACAGGTGAACGCAGGAAGGATGTTCCCATTGACCAGGGAGTTCAGAACCAGGGGTCAATGTCTAAGGAAAGGGGGTAAGCCATTTATGACTTGGGATGCGGAGAAATATCTTCACCCAAAGAGTGGGAAGCCTGTGGAATTCTCTGCCACAGAAAGCAGTTGAGGCCAAAACAATGAATCTTTTCAAGAAGTTAGATATAGTTCTTGGGGCTAAAGGGATCAAAGGATATGGGGAGATGCAGAAACAGGAGTTGGATGATTGAATGACACTGCAAGCTCGAAGGGCTGAATGGCCTACATCTGATCCTATTTTCTATGTTTTTGTGACCGTGATTTTGAAGCCCCAGAGGGACTGGATGGTTGATACTTTTATAGGCCAATAATTTTTTTTTTAAATTGAAGAAGTAGAAAGTTAATTTATTTATTCAATTTACTTATTATTTATTTGAAAGCTTTTTCACAGCTTAATGTTGTTTCTGTGTTCATTGATTCTGTAATGAAGATGGTGAATGGGCATGGAGATGCCATCACTTGGAATGGAGGTATGCTGAAAGTGCTGTGCTATATATTTATTACTGATTGGGTTCTAAAGAAGAGGGAAAGGGCTTTTGGTACCTTTGCACCCACCTCACGGCAGTGAGATGAAAGTGCCCTCTCCCACATCCCAATTTTTATTACCCACTTCCTTCAGCTTCAGGAAGCAGCCAGCCTTTTATCACTGGCATGTTGCACTATAGAATCTGACTGTGGAGGATCTCACTGCTTCTGCTCTCACAAATTAGGGCACTGAGATGATTTTTTGTTTTATTCACTCATGGGATGAGGGCATCTCTGGCCGGGCCAGCATTTATTGCCCATCCCCAGAGGGCAGTCAAGAGTCAACCACGTGGCCATGCGTCAGGAGTCACACGTAAGCCAGACCGGGAAAGGAAGGCAGTTTCCTTCCCCAAAGGACATTAGTGAACCAGATGGCTATTTTCCAAAAATGGACAGATGATTTCATGGTCATCATTGGACTCTTAATTCCAGGTTCTTATCAAATTCATCTGCCATGGTGGGATTCAAACCGAGGTCCCCAGAACATTACCTGGGTCTCTGGATTAACGTTCCAGTGATAATTCCACTGGACCATTGCCTCCCCAGTTTAGATAAAATGGGTCAGAGACATGAGCCATGCCCACCTAAGCCTACTTAACTGTGGCTGAACATGGACTTAATGGGCCTTAATGAGCAGTGATGAACATCACTCAGTTATACAGTGCTGTTATCACGTTTCTTAAAAATGTGCCACAGCGCATCACATACAGTGAGTTATTTGGAAGGGCAGGAATTGTTATACATGCAAATAAAAGCAAGTTAAGCCCAAAGGGGGTGGTGATTGCTTTCCATTATAAAGATGAAAATTAGACATTGCAATTATACATTTGGATGCTACCACCCACTCCCTCCCTTCTACACAGTCATCAGCTCATTAAGTCGCCCTGCTGTTCACCCACTTGGTATCTACAAATCACGAACAGTCAGTTATAAGCCAGTTTATACATTTACCTCTGGCAGTCAACCAGATAGCACCTTACTCTGACACGTCAGAATCAGCATTTTTGACCATTGGCAAAATCTATCACTTTTAACAAAAACAGAGCACTTCTTAAAATCAGGAGCTGCTGCTACCCTTCACAGTGCATGTGAGAGCATTGTCTTACTGCTTTTGTTTTGCAGGGTTAATTATATTGCAGTCTTGCAAGCAGATTAGCATGGATTAAAATTCACCGAAATCGTACATATTTTTAAATACTGTACACCAAAGCAATTTATTATTGCTCTCAGATTATTACCTCTGCGATTTATAAGCAGTGTGCATTGATTCCTGCAACACAACCTGATTCAGTTCTCTCCTTATGGTGCGCTGTTTAAATAAGGAACCAGTGTTTGTGTGTGATGAAGATAAAATAAATTGCCAGCAAGGGAAGGGCTCACATAGGGAAACTTAGTGTTATATAGCCTTGCTTGATCTTCCTCTACAATTTGGCAACAGATCAGCAGAAATCCTAGAGAAACATCCGTTGATTTATCTCACTAGGGGTTTCCACTGAATTTATAAGAGAAGAATGGGAAAGCCCTCATGGAAGTTTCATCTCAAACTGTCTCAGCAGTTGTTCTCAGCATGCTGACATCATTTGGAAAGTTGACTGCATAGATTTACTTCATTGGTTTGCATTTTCGATTACAGTGCATTTGTAAAGCAGCTTGTTGAGAATGGACACATTCACAGTGACATTTGCAGACATATGCATGCAGAAAGATGTGTCGAGCCCTCTTGATTTACATCACTACAGATGCAATGCTGGCAGCTATTTCCATCCCTCCTTACAAAGGCAAATTTGGCCTTTCATTCAAATAAAGCATTAAAAATTCCCCTGCGCTGTATCCCTTTGTTGCTTGAACCCACGTAAGCCTTTGTCGAATTGTCCTCATCCCTTCCCTGCTGGGACTGTCCACTGTTCAACAGTCCCCCACAGAATTCTTGGTCAAGATGAAAACCTCAACAGCACAAAGGACTCAGGCCTGCAGCCCTTTTTCCAGTGGCACCACACTTGGGTTCCTCAACCATTGTGTTAACAACAGGAAGCACTGGAGTCTCAGTTTCCAAGCTGCATTGAAGAAAGACACCACATTGCAACACCAGATGCAAATAATGGAATGCTTACCATTAATAATAAACTGTGTGTTAAATTATAAAACA
Source organism: Stegostoma tigrinum (assembly GCF_030684315.1). NCBI lineage: Eukaryota > Metazoa > Chordata > Chondrichthyes > Orectolobiformes > Stegostomatidae > Stegostoma > Stegostoma tigrinum. The sequence continues at coordinate 8,174,673 of NC_081362.1, read as the reverse complement.
CAGAAGATATTAAAAGAATTTTCTGATCTGTTGGAATCCCGACCGATAGCACGAACAACATTAGCACGATTTGTACGATTGGATCATTTTTCACATTTAAAAGACGTACCTTAAAACATAGTCGCTGTTGTCTGGTACCTCGTTCTCAGAATAATTCAACTATGCCATGGTAACAGGAATATTTTCAAATGATTCTCAGGAAGGAAATGGGTAAAATGAATCATAGCATAATGGAAATAGGAATAATTTGAGCACCCAATAGATCTAATCCACATCATTATCTTTTTATGTAATCTGTTCAAATGGCTTATTATGTAATTTATTTGTATACTCGTTTGATATGCCATTTCACATTTTTACAAAAAATTTTCTGACCTAGATACAAACTTAGTTATGTGATGGTTGCAAATGTAATTATTGCTGCTTAGATGGATAGTGGAAGATATTTTTTACACTGAAATCTGTCTGAGGTGGAGCAGCTTGAAATGGCACTATCTTGTTTTCAGGGACCTAAGGAGCAAAGGTTTAAGGTAAGGCAGAAGTGACAGAGATTACAACTCTACATGGAAATGGCTCCTGTTGCTGTGGACGATGGCATTTTGCTCTAAAATCATTGCACGCATGCTGAATATGTCCCCACATACTTGAATCTCCAGCCAGGAATTAGCATCAAGGAGTTATTTAAAGCTACTTTTTCAACCTAATTGCTGTAGTTTGGCCACCTGTATGAAAATGGCTGCAAGGTTAACTCAGACTAATCCAGAAACTGAATTCCGAAAATATTGCTGATTGTATATCACAGGACTTAAACCAATAAGACTTAAAAGGTTTTTTTGCACAGGGTTCTGGAAAATTGGCATTGCAAGGTCATTTGCCAGTTAAAGAATTCCGGAAGCAGAGAATATAACTACACGAGAAAGCAAATTAAGCTGGAAGTTTGGGCAGAAATTTATCTTGTGAAAAGTAGAATGAGTAGGAGAAGCTATGAGGAAATTGTGGCTAAGTGGGATTTTTTTAAAAAAAACAGGAAGGAGACAGCCAATGCAGGTTTGTTGAAGTGCTGACCTCCTCTGAGTGCTTCAGTAAGTTACGTGGAGAATGCATTTTGCTTAGCCGAATACTGTTGTATTTTCTTCCATTCAACAGCTCTGCAGGTATATTTCATGTCAGCCTTTGGGAGGTGTGGATCAGAGTGCCAGTAGACAAAGTTTGGATCTTCCTCTATCCATCAACATTTTGCAGAAGTTCTTTTGACAGCCAGCAAGTGTTACCCAGGGTGTTGGGGATGAGGCAGTGATATTGAATTCAAACTGTTTGGTGAACTCCTTAAATTCTCTGGATGTCATTGTTACACAGTATTCTTTCAGAAACCCCTTGCTCACAAACAGAACTTGTACTGCTGAACTGACTGTTAGACCTGTCTAACCGTTCACTTTCAGGTCTAAAGGTACCTTTGAGTAGTATTCTGACTATAAGAACTAGGAACAGGAATAAGGCAATTCAGCCGTTTGAGCATTCTCCAACATTCTATATGATCGTGGCTGATCTCATCTCAACCTCAACTCCATTTTCCTGCCTGTACCCCATGACCCTCTAACTTTTACCAACTTAAAATTTGTCTGTCTCCTCCCTAAATTTATTCAGTGCCATGTCATCTTCAGATTCACAATCCCATGAGAGATAAATTCCTTCTCTGGTTTAGACCCCTTATTCTAAAACTACGACCTCTCAGTCTAGATTGTCTCACAAGGGGAAACTTTCATTCTGTGTTAACTCTGCCGATCCCTTTCAGCATCTTATATACCTCAGTTAGACCTCCTCCTATTCTTCGAAACTCAAGAGAATATAGGCCTAAACTGCACAATCTACGACTTACTGTTCTTGATTGTGTATGAATAAGTCAGCTTTCACAGTTTGTCATGAACTGTGTAGTGCTTCGGTTGCTATCATCAACAGTTTCCACTGTAGGTTCCCATATTTCTGGTATACATTGCATATAGACCATATTCTCAATGTCTTTGTATTTGCCTATCCAACACTCTGCTGATCTGGCTCTGAGTTCGCACCTCTGTTTCCTGATGTATCTGCTGGAGAAAATTGTCCTTCCTTGTTTTGGACGTGATTGTTCTGCATTTGACCAGCAGAACACCATCTTCCACGAGATATTGTTTCTGATAAACCTGGCTTTGTTTGCTGGATCTCTGCAGGACACTCCACATCAGTTGCTGAGTGATTATTGTAGCGTTGGGCTGAGCAATGATATCACCAAAGCAGACTATTAAAGGTTAATTGTTAAGGATTAATCAGACATGACAATGAGCAGTTGAAGACATGTGGAAAATGACAAACTTAGTGCAAAATAAAAGGCCTGTTTTGAATGGGAGATAACTGCATAACCTTGGCAGGGTGGGAGATGGAATATTGTGCAATTAACGCAGAGCCACGTGGAAGTATTTTTCAACTTGTTTTCTGCACAATGGAATGCCTGGAAAATTACCGAATGCAGAACAAAATAGTGACACAGCACAAACATTAGATTCAGAATAGCGTTAACATCAGGGACTTTGCCCCATTCATTGGAATTTCACTATCAATGTGAAGTTTGCAAGACCTATGCCATGGAATATGACATGAACCCCAAAAGCCACTGTCACCAAAGTCCCTGATGTGCCAAAAGACAGTGTGAGACTCACTTCTTTAAAATATATATCAGTAGTTTAACCTAACCATCTGAATACATACCAATAGTATAAATCAACAGTCGGTTTGATTTTATCTATTATTGTCACATGTACCGAAGTACAGTGAAAAGTTTTGCATGTAGTACAGGCAGATCAAACCATACAAAGGTCGCAGGGTGATTGAACAGAGCGAGGAATACAAAGTTGCAAAAGTAAGTGCACAAAAAGCAGGATCAGCATTAAATTTGAAATTCGAAATGTCCATTCAGAAACCTGATAACAGCGGAGAAGAAGCTGTTCTTGAACCCATTGATACATGTGTTTAAGCTTTTGTATCTGCTGCCTGACGGAAGAGATTGGAAGAGACTATGACCGGGGTGGGAGGGCACTTTGATAATGTTGGCTGCATTTCTGAGGCATTGAGACATGTAGCTGGAGTCAACAGATGGAACGTTTGCTTGCATGATGGCCTGGGCTGTGTTCCCAATTATTCATTCATTTACGTACTAAGTATTTTAACCCAATGAATTAGCTATATGTCGGAGTGCATGTGTTTTCTTGTAGTCATTTTGATCAGATATTAAAGAACCCATTAGGTACTTCCAGCGTAACAATACAACCATCCGTAATTTTTCACCTTTGTCAATGTAATGTCTAATCTGACTCAGTTTCAGTGCTGCCAGAGTCACTGGGTGATGAGCCTTTGTACCCAAGATCCTGTGTTTCTCTTGTGATGATAACTGAGACAGGGTAACTGGTAGCACCATTTCACTTCCTGGCTTGCATTTCAGGGCGAAAGCATAACTCTGAAACTTTAAGAATAAACCCTGTAGTATGGTACATTACATGTATTTTTCATTTAGAGCTACGCCACTGATTGTTGATCACTGTCCACTATGAGCTTCCTCCAGTAGCTCATGGATATGTATTAGGAGGAACGCCACCTATAGTGCAGAATAAATTCCCATTACTGGCTGAAGTTTCCACAATGGTCCCTCCTTCTCAACCTTCCCTCTCACCTCAGCTGTGGTGACCCGAGGCCAAATCACCACCAGTCATATCTCTCTCACGAGACAGCAGCCCAGTAGTCTGATAAGACTATAGCAACTTTATTTTAGATATGCATTGAACTTCTCACATTCGTGTACGGCTGCTCAAGGTGCTCTTTCTTTAACGGCACATCTGCTTTCAACTGGTGTTAGAATCTTGCATGCAAATGCTGATGACTTTCCCTCTCAGGCCAGTGCTACTTCCAGTCTTTTTGAAGAGGCATCTTCTTGCAGAGTGACAGGTTTCTCTTTGTCAATGTTGCCTGAGAGGATATTTCTGTTTTTAGTCCATTGAAACTCTTGTTATGTGTCTCTGACCATTGGGGCTTCACTTCTGCCGACATCAGCTCCCGCACATTTGCTGTGTTTTATGGGCTATGAATGCCCATGTATAGGGTCAAGGCAAGGAACTGTGAAACTCTCTCTTCTGTCCTGGATCTTGAAACTAAAAAAGACCAGAAATCTTTCAGAACCTGGCTTGCTTCTGTACTGTTCTGGAACTGGCATTCTTCCGTCACATTCACAATATATCTATCTGTGTTTAACTTGATCTAGCTTTCCTGCCTCACTACAGGTTCTCATGATCTTTTCTCCCTTCATCGTATCCCTGGATGTCATCTGTTTTCCTGGCTGCTCCTTTTCATTCCCACGTATATCTCACTAGGTTTTTGTGGAGCATATTCTAGCTCACTTTAAAGCCAAAAGGTAGACTCAGGAATTTTGGACTGTCCGATGGGTGTGTTGAATATTGTCGACAGTTGACACCTATACTTTCACATCGCTGTAGCTGTTTTTCGTACTGAGCTTACTGCAAACTTTCACCTTTGTCAGTACCAGTGTGATCTCTTCCAATGTCAATATGGGGTCGCAATCCTATTTTATGACATGATTCAGATCCAAGAAGACTCTTAAATGTATGTATGGTCTCTTTTACACTACGATGGAAATTATCCAAACTGTGAGTTCTGTCACTCTGCTTCTCTTTGCTCTTTTTCGAGCTTTCCTTCCCATTCTTTATAGGGGACGTGGATCATCGATGTTGTTGTTGGGTATAAAGAGATGTGAAACGTGGGATCTTCAAACCGTCTCATCAAAGTATCTGGATGCATTGGCACTGAATCATCTTTGCATCTCTTCAAAGGATGCTTTTTAATAGGTTCAATGTCTTCAGCCCTCAGTACAACCTCTTTCACCTCATTGTTTACTGAGATCATCCACAGCATTTCTCACTTGCTCAACGCCTTGGCCTGGTTTGTTGAGGTAGAATGTACAGTTAACCTCTTTTCCTTTGTATGTCCCCCGATTCAGATTGCTTCTGGCTGTCGAAACTCATGCTCCCTTATGGTGTGATCATGGCAACTTCCAGATGTTCAGTGAAGATCTTCAATGTTGGCCTTGGGTTGGGCAGGTGGAGGATGGATGTGATGTTTCTTAGATTCCAGTATCAATCTTCACCTTCAGATTTATGGCTGTGGGTTCATTTCTCAGCCTCTTCCAGACCTGAATGGTTGGGAGAATTTACTTTCTCTCTGAACTTTCACATCAAGATGTTTCACGTGGTTGTTTGGTTTCATGAGTTTTATCATTTTCTGAAACTCACTCGCACCCAGGTTATGGACATTTCAGTTTCGTCTCCTATTCCTATTTGCCTTTTGTCTCCAACTTCGGTGACTCCCCTATCGCTTTCCACCTTCCTTCTGCACATCCTTTGCCAGTGATAGAACTTCCCAACTGCTCTGCAGATTGATCCATGTGCAGGACATTTCCTTCTGTCTGTTAACTCACATGGTCATCCATGGTTTCTGCCTGTTTTCCTTCCAGTTTGGTGTACATTCTTTTGTTAAGGTTTCACTGCATCAACCCTGCTGCATTTCTCTCGGCTTAACTGAAGCTTTGTGGTTTGGCTAGTTCAACTGTCTGCTCATAGCTTGGTGTGCAATGGTAAATTCTACGTCTTGAATATCGTGAGATTATGCTTTCCAATTAGCTTTCTTGGGGTGTGATGGCCCCATATTAGTTGATCTTTAAGCCTTTCATCCACATCCCTAAACCTGTGGTTCCTGGCTACATTCTTCAGTCTTGTTACACAATTGTCATTAGGCTCATCCAACTCCTGCCTGAACCCTTGAAATTTAGACTAGTAGATCTGGTAGTTATGTTTGGCGGTGGATGTTCACTCCATCAAAAATGTTGTCTTCTCCACTGAGGTCCCAGCTGCTAAAGAAATATAATTATTGGTTTACTGCCCAACAGAGGATCTGGCTGATGGTCTTTTCATTGTTAGTGCCTGTTAGGAAATAGCTGAACATCAGAAAACAGAAGTTTAAGAACGCAAATGAAAGGCTGATAGAACAACTTTTGTTCAAACTTCTCAAATGTCTCCATGACATCACTAAGTGTCAAGTTTAATTTGGCTATGTATTCGTTGCCTTGCTGTTCGACACTGTTTTCTGTTTTTATTTTCATGATATACTCAGCTTTTCTTTCTCTGGCCCTGATTTGCATCAATTTCACCAATCAATGTTAAATTCATCTAAATATTTTAGGGTTAGTCACAGCCTCCCACCATGTTGTGGTGTGAAACATAATGGTTTGGAAGGGGTTATTGTTAGATTTTACCTAATCTGATTATGTCCTATAGTCTTGGATGGAGGCTCTGGGAGTCCAGTTCGAGATTCAAATGGCATTAGACTTTGGCTTCCGATAGCCATTTTAATAATGCTAATTGTCCAATATAACTATCTTATGTTAACTGTACAACTTTGTGTTAAGACCAGTGCCTCCTGTTGTTGAAACTCAAAGGGGTTCATCCTCCACCACTTTTAACCATCAGGGCCTTTGGACTCTGTTAGAGAAAGGAGCATTCAACTCCAGCCACGAGCTGCCAGTAGTAAGTTCCACAGACGTGCAACAAATTACATCATCTGGTCATCTTTTGGCTCCTAGGTGATGGAAATCATCACACTTCAAGTTTGAAAATCTTTAAACACTCTATCTTTGATCCTTGGCTTACTGACTGTCTAGAGACTGGTGGGTCAGTATTCTGTTACACAATAGCTGGAAGGAATGGCAAAAATTTGTTAAGTTGCACTTGAAGATTTGATATGAGGGGTTATAAATTTATGTCTCTGTACTGGATAGCGTCAAGAAATAGGATGTTACTGTGTTTGCGGAGTGTTTTAAGATCTTTCTAACTTCTGTATCTAAATAGTTTGGTTTGTTTTTAATAGTTTTCATCTTTTGTGTCATACACTTCTATTATCAAAGAATTCCTGCAGCGTCTGTGACTAAGTTTCACTCACTGATCACCACCACAACTGAAAAGAAAACATATGATCTATTAAGACTGAAAGTAAAAATTGCTGGAGATCACAATGAGTCATGCAGCATCCATTGAGAGAGAGCAGGCTAACATTTCACATCCAGAGGCTCGAAACGTTAACCTGCTTTCTTCCCTATGGATGCTGCCTGGCCCGCTGCAATCTCTGGCACTTTTAGTTTTCGGTCCAGATTCCGGCATCTTCAATAATTTGCTCCTCTGATCTAACAAGCCAGATTTCATTCTGGGGCTCTAACATGTCTGACATGTCCAGTAGAACCATCAGCTGGGATTATAACAACACTTCATATGGAGCCATTAAATGTAAACTGTCTTAAATACAAGGTGCACATGCAATAACTAAGTCATACACAACCACTAAGTTACAGACAACAATAAGTTACTTGAAGCTGCTCTTGAAGGGACGTCAGTGAGTTACTGCATTTTTTAAACTCTAATTGGAGACACACAGCTGGTTGTTATCTGTAACAGATCTCAAAATTAAATATTTTCAAGCTCCCACCCTCTGAACGAAACAATGGGTTTAATGAAAATTAAAATTGAGTAGTTGCCTCAGTAAAGACAATCTGCGACTCTGCCTACGTCCCCAAATGACAAGTTGAAGCCTAAAACGTATTGTGAGCCATTCTTTATTTAATCATGTTGATGTTTGAATATAGTTTCAGAGATAGTAGGAACTGCAGATGCTGGAGAATCTGAGATAACAAGGTGTGGAGCTGAATGAACACAGCAGGCCAAGCAGCATCAGAGGAGCAGGAAGGCTGACGTTTTGGGCCTAGACCCTTCTTCATTTCTGTAGAAGGGTCTAGGCCTGAAACGTCAGCCGTCCTACTCCTCTGGAGCTGCTTGGCCTGCTGCGTTCATCCAGCTCTACACCTTGTTATCTGGGAATATATTTGTTGTGTTTAAAAAGGTCTGTGAATTTGATGCTTTTCTTTTGCATTGTCCTTCATACAACACACACACACACAGATATACACACCATTAATTTATGTCCTACAGAGAACATAACATGCTTGAGCAGAGACTGGAATTGACAGGGGAATTATGTCGTTTTATTATAAGTTAATAAAAGTGTTCCACCTGGGGAGAGCTTCTGCCATTCACTTTAAAACAATAGTGGCAGCAGCATGCAGTGTAAATACAACACACTGCAGCGACTTGCCAAGCCTCCTTGAAAGCACCTTCCAAACCAACAAATGCTTTGGCCTAAAAGAGCAAGGGTAGCAGACAATTAGAACATTCCGACCAGCAAGTTTCCCTCCAAGCCATGCACCATACTGTCATGTCCCAATTGTGAAATTGCAGAGATTCGCAAGCCCCACAGCTCCCTGGATTGTCATGGGCATTGATAGAGAATTGCACATGGGCAAGAATCAGCAAGTAGGGATAAAGGATTCTTTATCAGGTTGGTGACCCAGGACCAGTGGGTCTCCACAGGGATCAGTGCTGGGGCCACGTTAATGACTTGGAGGAAGTGAGTGAGCGCATTGCGGCCAGATTTGGCAGACAACACAAAAATAAGTGGTAAGGTAAGCTGTGAGAGGCGTACAAAGAATTTCCAAAGAGATATTGATAGATTAAATGAGTGGGGAAGAAGTTGGCAAATGGAGCATAATGTGGGAAGATGCGATTTTCTTCACTTTGAAGGAGAGAACAGAAGAACAGTATTATTTAAATGGAGAAAAACTGCAGAATGCTGCAACAGAAATGGGCTTGGGAGTACTTGTACATGAAACACAGAAAACAAGCACACAGGCGACCAGAAAGGCTATTGGAATGTTAGCCCTTATTTCAAGACGGTTGGAGCATAAGAGTGGGGAAGTTTTACTGCAACTGTGCAAGGTGCCGGTGAGACCACATCTGAAATATTGTGAGCAGTTATGGTCTCCTAATGGGAGGAAAGATTTCAGTTCATCGCTGGCAGCTTAGAGAAGGTTCGCTAAGATGATCCCCGGTAATGGCTGGAATAGGTAGATTCTTAATCAGCCAGGGAATCAAGAGTTATGGGAAAAGAGCAGGAAAGTGGACGTGAGGAATGTTGGATCAGCCACGATCCTATTGAATGGAGGAGTAGGTTTGAGAGACCAAATGACATATTCATGTACCTATTTCTTCTGGTCTTAATGATCTAATCAAACTGCATAAATTCCCCTATTTACCTGTCTCTTAACAGAAAACAGTGACCAGGTTCCTGTACTTAACAAGAACAATGGTCACTCAGCAAAACTTCATACTGAAGACCTTAATTTAGTTTGGCAATTTGTACACCATTATTTTCCTTGTCGTCAAGCCCTGAAAAGTGTATCCCCAGCTGCAATTTCTTAGATCTTCCGAGTAACTCATGATTCATATTTGTAAGAAAAATACCTGGACTTAAAAGTGTTAAGATTTGGGGAGAGATTGTATAAACCAGGCCTGTTTTCTCTAGATTTTAGAAGGTTAGGGAATTATCTGATCAAAGTCTCCAAGCTATTAACAAGAAAAGACAAGGTAGATAATGATAATCTATTTCCACTTGCTGGGGATTCTAGAAATAAGGGGCATAATCTGAGAATTCGGGCCAGACCATTCAGGAGTGGTGTTCGGGTGATGGATGTTTGGAACTCTTTTGCACAAAAAGCAAGAGATGCTTAATAGGTTGGTAATTTTAAATCTGAGATAGATTTTTTTTGTCAAGCAATAGAAATAAGGGGAATGAATGAAAAGCAGATATATGGAGTTAGGCATCATCTCATTAAATGGTACAATAGGATGGAGGGGCTGAATGGCCTACTCCTATTCCTGGGTAATCTCCAATTTCTGTCAGCTGATGAAATGTATTGGCAAACTTTTTGTAAGATGTCAGATTGGATGCACAACCTCAATGCAGGCAGATTATTAATAAGCACAATTACGAATGTGCACAGTTTGGTGCACTATTTCAATACCACCTGAGATTGTGCAAGTGTGTGGAAGAATCTATTGGATTAATGAAGTGCCTTTGTTTCAGTTGCAGACACCATAACTATTGTGTATCATAAATAGCCTGGCCTGGTGTGCTTTCTGATCCGTAAGCAGTCACTGGTTGAGAATGATTGAAGGAAGAGGGTGTATTGATGTCTGGAGAGACAACACTAACATCAGGGATAACAAGGTGTAGATCTGGATGAGGCACAGCAGGCTAAGCAGCATTAGAGAAGCAGGAAAGCTGACGTTTTGTGTCTTGTCCCAATTTTCTGAAGAAGGGTCCAGATCTGAAACGTCTGCCTTCCTGCTCCTCTGATGCTGCTTGGCCTGCTGTGTTCATCCAGCTCCACACCTTGTTATCTCAGATTCTCCAGCATCTGCAGTTCCTACTATCACTCATGAACATCTTGCCTTTTTCAACATTGCCATCGCACCCTAGCACCATCAGCAAGGCAACTTGAGTAGAATTTGGATTATGTGCAAATCTTCCGTGGGAGATTTTTTCACCCCCAGCCCATCTCGTAAAACTAATCTACAGGCTTACCTGTATTCGGTGGGGAAAGATTCGTCGCAAACTCTTCAGAAGAAGAGACATTTACATAAGAGCACAAGATACAGGAGCTGACTTAGGGCATTGCACCCATTGAGGCTGCTCCACTATTGAATGAAGGTTCATATATTTCTCAGCTTCTCTCTTCTGTCTTCTCCCTGTAACCTTTGATCCACTTATTGATCAAGTAGATCAACTATCTATCTCTGTCTTAAATACACTCAATGACCTGGCCTCTATGGCCCTCTTGTCATTGAGTTCTTCAGATTCAGTACGCTCTGACTGAAGAAATTCCTCCTCATCTCAGTTCTAATGGATCAATTCTCCACTCCGAGGCTGTGTCCCCAGGTCCTAGTCTCTCCTACTGGTGGAAACATCTTCTCCCCGTCCACTGTATCCAGGCCTTTTCCATTTCTGTCAGATGACGAAAATATGTTTGCAAGCCTCTGTAAAATGTCAGATTGGTTGCACAACTTCAATGCAAACAGATTATGAACAAGAAAAATTCAGAAAATGCACGAGCATCTCATGTCTGCAGCCTGAATAGTTTCATTAGTTGATAGCACATGGATGCAGTTAGTTGCACTGTTTCAGTACGACCTGAGTGACCACAGATTGTGAGAGCATGTGAGCGTGTAAGTTTCAATGAGAAAACCCCTCATCCATCTAGACTGCATCGAGTACAGACCCAGTGTCTTCAACCGCTCCTGATATGATAAGCCCTTTATTTCCAGGATCATTCTTGTAAACCTCTGGACCACATTGCTATTGGACAGGATTCATGCATAGGTCAGGTAAGGAGAGTAGATTTCCTTCCCTAGTGAACCAGATGGAATTTTCCAATACTTGGAAGTGGGTAAATGACTAGTCAGCCATCTCTTCTTTATTCCAGTTTATTAGTTGATTTAGGTAGGCTTCACCATCATCATGATGCATTATCCTGGAATGCTAGTCCAATGACATTACCACTTACTTCCTGATTATCCTTAAATTGCTTCAAGTGTTATGTCATGAAACTTGTATATAATAAGAATGCTTTTTAAACATTTGCAGTCATTCAATACTTTGGCTGTAATTTTCCTCTTTAAATTTTCCTGATGAACTTTACAACAATTTCAAGTGTGACGTTTGCATTTCAATCAAAGCCATCCTGATTTTAGATGTTTCCTAATCAACCTGCTCAGAGATGTTATTACACACATCTAGAGTAGGTGAGACTCGAACCCAGGCTTCCTGAGTGGAGACACTACCACTGTGCCACAAGAGCCCTCACCTGGATCGTAATTCCAAGGAGTCACTGGGTTGCAAATGAGTTCCGTTCTGGACTCCATTCGTAAGTCAATTTGTATGCAGTTTGAAGCACAATGCAGAGCAATGGAAAGCAGCTTTTCATAATGTATGAGATCGCATTCATAAGCAATGGGTGTTCATGAATCAGACATTTGTAAATCAGGTATCCCCTGTTTGCTGATAATAATTATTGGTAGTAATGAAAAATTTTTTGAATGGTAATTGGTTGGAGCAGTTTATTTTACAAGCTTTACTACATTGCTTTAATCTACCTCTGCAGCTAATTACGTTTGTCCAAATGAAACTTCCAAATTTTGAGCATCTGACTGATTTATATGCTTAATCCTAATTTTGAAAAGGGAGGGGAGAAAACTCCTTTGGTGGACAGACAGCATCTTGTAATGACGTTGCTGTATCCAAACATGCAATACAGGTTCTGAGCACATTCATTCTTTGTCAACTATTCTAAAGCTGTATATTAGAATAACGCTGTTTTCTTTCCCCAGGCAAAAGAGATGCGGCAGATGGTGAAGCTGGAAGCCGAGATGGCTCGCAGACCAGCAACAGTGGTCTGAATTCCCCTGAAACTGATTGAGACCAATGACATACGAGGAATAGTAATGTCCAAACTACCAATACTAACAGCAATTTTATCATCTCTTCTTACCTCACGAGTCTACTGTAGCCAGCAACTTTCTGTATCAAAAGGATCTGCGTACATCAATGTCAATGGCTTTGTTGTCACAAGCACTTTAAAGGTCGTTGATTCTACTTAACATGTGTCCAAATAATTTTATTTGCATCACCGTCTTCTGGTAAAGGAAAACCGCAGAGAAATGCTGGTAGGGTTAAGATTTCATTTTGTTTCATTAAAATCCGTAGGTTGGAAAATGGCTATTCCAGCAAAGTTGGGGGATGAAGTCACAAAATTATAAATGTCATAGACAGTAAGAACATATTAAATTAGCTAGAACACATTTTATTGCTTGCCAAGAAATCTACATATCTTACATTAGGTCTGCATACATTGCCAAAAAATGTTCAGAATCCTAAATGTGTGGATTGATCTACCAGAGCCCTGTCATGTCACAAGAATGTGATCCTGCAATCTCACTCCAATTTGGAGCTTTCCAGGGACGAATTACAGTTACAACTATTCAATCTTGCTTCTCATAAGTGGACAACCGAACCCAGTCTTGATGATCCATCTAACCCAATGACCAGAATTGATCACAAAAGTGGGTTTCCACAGCAAATTAAACGTGGTAATTTCGAATCAGTGAATTGTTTCAACCATTCATGTAAATGTTGAGCTCTTTGCATGGTCTTGCACAAGTAACTAGCTTTTAGTTTACAATGGACTGCTGCATGTTTTTACTCCCTTGGAGTTATTGGCGTGCTGCCATTCAATATTAGACTGCCTGAAATACTGATAGCTTTGTCCACAAAGGGATGAAGCTGACATGTACATTGATAGCGTTCCCAAAGTTGATACCAAGGAATCAATCTGAAAGTAATTCACTGTATCCAGCACCTGGAACTGTCCAGGATGCAAATATGGATCTTTATCAGGGGTGTTGGTAAGGGAAAATTCTTGTTGAGAATGTTGATAGACACAAGTTTTTAAAAGAATATGTGTAAAACTCATACACAGCCATTGCATTTCTTATTTTGCAATATGTGAACACTATAAGACAAAGTGGATTCCGACCAAGTTAATGTACTTTATCATAAAACAAGAAAATAAATCAGATGACAAATGTTGAATCAGGGAATTTATTTAATATTCTAAGCACATAATGTGAACAAAAAAGTTTTATTACACTGGTGCCAGAAAGTGGGACATCTTTTTCTAATCAAATACAGATAACAAAGTATTCAACAATGTTTGCTGAGGTTTGGAGCTACTGTAGCAAAGACTCTTGTAGTCCAACCAGCACGTACAAAACAAAAATACTCATCAGTGAAGTGCAGATGTTCACCAATTTGTTTTACTTTAAACATTTGGTTCTTGCTAGAATAAAATTTGAAGATGGGCAACCAAAATATTGTCCAAATCAACACAGAGTCCTGAGCAATTCTGCATCTTATATGGCAATATGCCTTCACCCGATAAACTAAAAGGACATCTTAAATAAAGCTGCATAAAACAAAACAAAGATTTTCTGCAGCTCAATGTAGCTAATAGTGCACCATTTTATTTCAGGCCTTGGGGGATGGTTCAAATCTGTGTGTACGAAGTATGTGAAATGTTCTTGCCAGATGATAACATGCATCTGTGACCCAAACAAACTCCCCAAAAGCATTTGTAGCATTACACAAGAGAAGGTAATTGAACATATGTCTGCCAGAGCAGAAATGTTGAAATATACCATGATGAAATACTGTATGTAAATATGTATTTAATTCTATAACATCATTTAAGACCAATTTAAGACCAAAATGTGTTTAAAGGCATATCAATTATCTTAAGGGCTGTGTGATCGTGTAATACTTGCAGACTTGCTAAGAATATATTTGTTTCTGAGAATGCAATTTGGTGTTATCAGCCATTTTGAGGGACTCTTCTCCAGCAAGCCATTTTTAACCCACTTAAAACAGAAAGCTTTCACAACATAGCAATTATGGTATTGTATATGTAAGGTGGTATTCCTAAAATGTATTGTGTACTACTGTAACAGTCCTTTTAATGTGCCACTGGTATACCTAACTGATGCAGGTGGGTTACTGGGACTTGCTGCTTTCACAAAGAAATGATGTGCAATGTCGAAACAATTTGAATTATCTAAATTCTCGGGTATATAGTTTTTAAAAAAAAGTACACAAATTCCATTCTGTTTGCTGGTAGACACTGTCTTTAAATGGCTGTTATGTTTTATATCAGGTAACTGTCCTACTGCTTATATATAATTAGCTATGTAGGTTTGCTGAAAAAGCAGGCTGTTTTACAGGTATCACTAACATGTATTGGTTTTGTTTAAATATATATATAGAGAGAAAAGAGATTTGGTGAAGGTGTTTTATATTTATATTATCTGTCAATTACAAAGTAGAAAATCATGAACTCTTAATTGCTGTTCCCAGAATTCTTTAATACGATTTTATAGTTTCTGTACTCCATTATAAATAAATGATAAAAGTTGAGAAGCGACTTAATGATTCAAGTGTTATTAAAGTCACTGTGACACTGCTCGCAACAAAAATAATTTCTCAGCAGCCAAAGCGTCAAGAATACTTTGAAAGTTTTGGTCCCATTTTCGAAGGAAAGACATTCTGGAAAATAAACAAAGAATTATGGGATGCTGGAAAATCTGAAACACAAACAGGAAGAGCTGGAGAGGCTCAGCAGGTCTGGTCATAACTGTAGAGAGAGAAGCAGAGTTAATTTTTCAAGTCCAGTGACCCTTTATCAGAACAGAGCCCGCTTCCCCCTCCACAGACGCTGAGGTTCTCTAGCACTTTCTGTTTGTGTGAAAGATATAAGGGCATTTGAGGAAATCCAAAGAAGATTCACGCAGTTGAGCCCAGATATGGAGGGTTTATCTTATGAGAAGAGTTTGAATTGTTTGGGTCTGTACTCATTGGAATTTAGAAGAATGAGAGGCAAGTTCATCGAAACATATGAGATTCTTAAGGGGCTTCACAGCATAAATGTGAAGAGGTTATTTCCCCTTATGGGAGACACTAGGACCAAGGCCATAATCTCAAAGTAAGGGGTCATCCATTTAAGGCAGAGATGAGGAGGAATTTCTTCTCTGAGACTGGTGATTCTGTGGAATTCTTCACATGAGAGGGTTGTTGAAGTTGATCATTAAATATATTCAGCGCTGTGATAGATTTTTTAATCAGTATGAGAATTAAGAATTATGACGAAAAGGCAGGTAAGTGGAGTTGAGGATTATCAGTTGAACTTTGATCTCACTGAATGGTGAAATAGAGACTGCGGGCCAAATGCTCTACTTCTGTTCCTATATCTTAAACACCACCCCTTGAAATTAGGAAATACCATGTTTTGTATCTGAACAACTTAATCCGTGAAAGAAATGAGGGTTGGACTCAACTTTTCTGAGGATAATTTTGTGAAATGTTATAAATCTCTATGGAAAATGAGTGACAGGTCAATTGTGCCGTCTCTGTAATAATACTTCATCCATTTTTTAAGTGGCAAAGTAACCAACTTCACTGATTTAAATGCCAGATGTTTGGAACACCATTGTAAAGTATTCAATGCTGCCTAATCAGGCTAAGAGTTCCTTGGGGTAGCGTCCTTGGCCCTACCATTTTCATCACAGGTCAGAAGTAGGGATGTTTACCAATGATTCACGGTGTTCAGCATAATTCCCAACTTCTCAGATACAGAACCAGTCCATGTCCAAATGCAGCAAGACATGGTCAATATCCAGGTTTGGGCTGACAAGTGGCAAGTACCATTCATGCCAAATAAGTTCCAGGCAATGATCAGTTCCAACAAGAAAGAGTCTAACCATTGCCCCTTGACATTCAATGGCATTACCCCCATCACTGCATCCCCCACTGTCAACATCCTTGGAGGGGTTGAGATACAAATCGGAATGCACCCTGCTTGTCTAGATGAATGCAGCTCCAACCAGACTTAAGAAGCTTGACACCATCCTGGACAATATAGCCTGCTTGACTGCCTGCATATCCACAAATGTCCACTCCCTCCACCAATGTTGAGTAGCTGCAGTGTGTACCGTTAACAAGATACACTGCAGAAATTCACTCAGGCCCCTTAGAGTGCACCTTTCAAGCTAACAACCATTTCCATCTAGAAAGACAAGGGCAGCAGATACATGGGAACACCACCCCCTACAGGTTCCCATCCAAGCCACACACCATCTGGACTTGGAAATATATCGCCAATCCTTCACTGCTGCTGGGTCAAAACCCTGGAACTTCCTCCCCAACAACATTGTGGGTCTACCTACACCACAGTTCAACAAGCCAGTTTGCTACCACCTCCTCAAGGGCAATTAGGGATGGGTACTAACATGCTGGCCCAGCCAGCGATACCCACGTACCCTAAAAGAATTTTGAAAAAGTTTTCCTGACCAAAATGAGGAAAACAAATCAGCACTCCAATTATTGATGTGTTTCTTTGAGTCAATACTAGGTTAAAAGTTTAAGGTGCTTTTATCATTTGTAAGCACTGGGCCACCCAAGTTCATATTTTACGCTCCTTTAAACTAAAAGACGAATTGTACTCTCAACTGGAATATGATAATGCTGCATAAGATAGAATGGAAAGTGCGATCAATGGCTATCAAAAGCGAATTCATTCAAACTGGTTAAGTGGAAGAGTGAGCATTCCTCAGTTTGCAGGGTGAAGCTGGCCCTGTAGCTCCGAATGTGTGCTACCTGTCTCAAACTGGCAGTTATACCTTCGTTCTCTCCCTTCCAATTTCTCCCCCTAATATGTCCACAGTATTTATGCCCTGAACAACAACTTATGTTTATATCACCACCTCAAGATGTTGAAGCATCCAAGGCACTTCTCAGGAGTATTATAAAGCAAGATTAGACCTGGCAGCAAATCAAGAGATGTTGGGAAAGTTGGCTAAAAACTTAATTAGTCAAAGAGATTCATTTTAAACAGCATCTGAAAGAAAGGAAGAGAGTTAAAGGCACAGAAACACTCACAGAATTCTAAAGCTTATAGCCTATATGTCTAAATCATGGTTTGGATCCTAAGCTGGCATTTTGAGGTTGCTCCAAGTCAACAATGGCCATCATCGAAGTCCAACCACATGCTAACAGTGTTGGCACACCCATTGTACTGTTAGGGAAGGAGTTTCAGGATTTTAGCCACTGAAAGAATGGTGATGTCATTCTAGTAAAGATGGTTTGTGACTTGGAGGTGAACCTGTAGATGGTGGTGTCTCCATGCATTCTGCTGACATTATCCTTCTAAGTGGTGGAGGTCATGAGGAGGCTTGGTGAATTGCTGAAATACATCAGATACTTGGTACACACTGCATTGACTGCAGTGGAGAGCATTAATGTTGAAGGTGGTGGATGGGGTGTCGGTAAAGTGGGCTGCTTGGTTCTGAATGGTTGAATTTCTTGAGTGTTGTTGGAGCTGCACTCATCCAGACAAGTGGGGAGTATTCCAGGCCTTGTAGACGGTGGTCAGGTTTTGGGATGTCAGGAGGTGAGTTCTGCTCTGCACAATTCTCAGCCTTTAACCTGTTCTTTTAAGCTGCTGCATTGTTTTATGTTAAATTTTGGTTAATGATAACTCCCACTGTGTTGATGGAGGCAGATTTAATTAATTAGCAGTTATTTATATCCATTTTGATATTTTTCTTGTGGAACTTTCAACCAATGCCTCTGTTAATGGCACTAATCCAACAATCTGTCACAACATATGCAATCGTGTTCATTTTACATTTCTAATTAATATGAGCATCAGTATTAAAATGTTGTCTTTGTTAGCCACAACCTGTGCCTTGAGATGTTTTTAATCCAACAAAATATTGTTAAGGTTGGACTTGCATAGAAGTTTAAAGTAAGTGGGTTATTGTAATACAGCACAACAAATCCTAATGAATTCAGGGCATCTGCCCACTTAAAAGACTACATTTTGTGAGCTGAGATGTTCACCACTGAGCTCAAAGAAAGCTGCTTGGTAAATTTAAGTGATCTCTGTCGCTTGAATTACCCCATTTCAGAAGGATGCTTAAATCTGCTAAAATACTTAAAGCTGAGTCAAAGGGGTCTCAGGACATTCAGCAGTGAAGTCACCTGGAAGTATTCTCACAGGTGGCAAAGCAAGGGGTTAAAAATGTTGAATCATTCACTTCTAATTTTTCAGGTAGCAAAATAAATTACTGTACTTGGATTAAGATGTAAGTTAAAATACGACAAATCATATTTAAAACCTTCTAAAATACCTGTATGGAATTGATCTGTCATTGGGAAGAAGTGACAATTTTGATGTATTTGCTGCTTATTTAGGATTTCACGCTGAGAGAACCTCTTCATCAGACCCCATGGAGTATAAAATCATTGACAGCAATTTTTGAATTTCTATACATTCCTGCACATGTCCCTGTCAATTTCACTGCCACAATGGCTGAAAACATTGACAGATACACAGAATCAAAATCCAGAACAAGTCCTAATTACAAAAGTTAACATAAAACTATACAGAGTAAATGACCCACTATGTGTCTGTTTATCAGGTGATGCATTTGTAGGTCAACGTTGAGGTTAACAATCCATCCAGTGGCTTCAGCAAATGTAATGTGGAAGGTAGCGATGCCATCAGGCATGGCTCTCTCAGGGTAGGGGCTCATTGTGTGGATGACAGTCTGACTTGGGTAGTCATGGAAACCTTTTCCATTCATTAGGGACTGAAGGTCCACATCTTCCCCAGAATGACCTCCTCGAGCTTGGCCAGATTTTCCTTGGAAGGTCAAATCGTGGGACTCAGGATAGTTACCAGGCTGAGGTTTGTGTTGTCTGCGGTCAACAAAGATGTGTCACCAAGAGGCTGGGCTTTCATCAGTTTGGAGGGTGTACAGCCGATTCCATTAGGGACTGTGGCTTTACAGGTGAGTACCTGAAGTGTGTGTGGCCCTGAGTCCTTTTTAGCTGTCAGTCAAGGCATTCTTGTAAAAGGCTGGTTTCCCTGCAGATATTGGGAGGTATAAAATGCATGAGCACAAGAAGTCACTCAATTCATGTGAGTCTTAATGTCCCAGACTTCCTGGAGATGGATATCAGCCATGTCTATGTCAAACTTCAGACCAGGGCTCCTGTGATGTAATGACTTAATCCCATGCATTATATGTGAGAGCCATTGGATTTCAGCTTGTACAGAAAACCAAGTCAAATTCATGAAATCTGTTTCAATAAAACAGAATTTCATCTACTCTGTCACCATCTTGTGCAGTGCCGTTGGCTATAAGCCTTTGTTCACAGTGGTTATACAGTTATATGCTACTTTCATTGGGTTGTCAGCAGTTTTCAACCTTTCTTGTTGGGGTAGGGATTTTTTTAATATCCTATCATTGGACAATGGTGTCACTTGCAAGACCTGAACTTGTTGCCCATCTCAAATTACCCCTAAATTGAATGGCTTGTTAGGGCTATTTCAGAGGATACTTAAGGTTTCTGCCTGATGTGTGTGGGTTTAGAATCATATCTAGGCTAGATCAGGTAAGTTCAGAAGATTTCTTTACAAAAGAAGATTAGTGAACTAGATGTGTTTTAGCACAATTAATGATCAAGTCATGGTGATGATCACTAAAATATTGTACAAGTTCCTGTACTTTAATGGGGAGTCGATAGTGCAATAGTAATGTCACTAGAGGATTGTGATAAAGTCATGTGGGAAGAATGGTTTCAATTTCCACTATGGCAACTTGTGGTATTTACACTCAATCAGTGATTCTGAAATTAAAATGTATTCTCAGCCATCATGAAGTACCACATTACACAAACAGAGATTGTGGTTGCAAAAATTAAGTGATGTCACCAGGACTTGTACAGCTGAAGCCTGACTTCAACTTTTTTTGTATTTTTGCTCTCTAATTATGAAAGCTCAAGTTCCATTAGCAGTTTCTGTACCTGTCCATGACCATTTCCTGCATTTTGTACCTGGAAACGCGTCTGTTTTGGACCTCAACTGTTTCTAGTCATTCACTGTTTTGAAAATATTTGATTCTATTTTTTTTAGGTCAAAGTCATTTGTTACATTTGTTTACATGGGAATCCATGTGTGCCCATTTACTTGTCAGTGACTTGTTGTAACTTTCAGCTTCCATCTACACTATAACAATATTACCAATCTTGAAATCACCTGAAGATGTGAACATGCAGCTTTCTATCCTATCATCCCAACTTTTAATAAATGCTGTTAGTAGTTAAGGACACAACAGATCTTTGCAGAACACCATATTGTCATGGAGTCATACAGATATACAGGACAGAAACGGACCCTCCAGTCCAACTGGTCCACACCACTCAAATATCCCAAATGAATCTAGTCACATTTGCCAGTATTTGGCTCATATCTCTCTAAATCCTTGCCACTCATGCACCCATCCAGATGCTTTTTTAATGCCATGTTGCACTCTGCCAATCTGACTCCCTGCTCATTATCCCTCCTCTCTGTTTCTTTTGGCAAAAACAATTTTCTGATCAGGTCAATAAATTGTCTTCAATTCTGTGGGGTTCACTTGGAGCTAACAATCTCTTCTGAGGGACTTTACCAAATACCCTCTGGAAGTCCATATAAATAACATTTATAGACATCTAGCCTGTCTACTACTTCAAAATGTTTAAGATGTTCAGTCACCTTATTCTTAAATATAGCCTTGAATCATGTCCTGATGTTAGAAACTAGACTAGCTTATTGACACTCCTTACTGTCACCTTGATTAAACACAAGAGTGACAAATACACTTGTCCAATCTGAATGAATGTTTCCCAAATCGCGAGAACGTTGAAAAAGTAGTTAGGGGAATTGCAATGTTTGGAGGAAAGTGGTAGGATAATTGTAATACCACTGGGCCAGTCATCCAGAAGCCCCAGCCTTATTTCTCTGCACAGGAGTTCATATCTCAACACTAACAGCAAGTGCTATTTAAATGCAATTAATAAAAGATCTGGAATTGCAAGTTAGTTGCAGAAATGGCAGCCACCCTTCATGATCATAAGCATCCATCTGGTTCACTAGTGTCCCTTAAGGAAGGAAATCTGTCAATCATATCCAGTCTGGCCTACTTGTGACTCCAGATCCACAGCAATGCAGTTGACTCATAACAGCTCACTGAAGTAGGTTAGCAAACCACTGGGCTCAAGAACAATAAATACCAGTGACAGTGTAACCCATGAAAGAAAAAAACCCTACTTGCTTGGAAACTATCTGGTATTGGGAACCTTTCACTCTTCAGTTTCATTACTACATATTACTCTCAGTTTTGATTAATCACTGTGGCAACAGCACTTGCCAGTGAAGGAACGTAGAACTTAGAACAGCACAGTGCAGGCCCTTCGGTCCACGATGTTGTGCCGACATATTTTCCTCGGAACAAGTGGTACCAGACAAACAGCTGGTGGCAATATGCCCGCGTACCATTTTGTGACCTGCATGCATTAGAGACTATGTCTGCAATGCACATACAGACTAACAGAAGTGGAAACAATGAGACTCAACACATGGTTGTGTTAATGATTGTTTTCTTTGTGACCATTTTTATTGCGTCACTTGCATTAATTGTAAATGAAAATAATAGTGCATGGATTTTTTTTCTCAATAAGACGAGGAAATTGTTTGCAGAAATGTAATTGTCACCTTCCTGCAGTGGCTAGCTTGCTGTAATCATGTGACCTATACCTCTGCCTTTGTGTGCAGTCTGTGGCGGTCATTCAATGCACACCACTTGGAACGTGATTCTTTCTTATCTTTCCCAGATGCCAATTGCAAGGATTTGAGCTTTTTTGCATTGATCTCTGCCTTCTATGTTATTGATTATCATTTTAGTCATCGAAGCTTTTTTCTTGGGCAAGAGAACTGTTGTCCCCTCAGGGTAGTAACTGGTTCTGTACCATATTAAATTCCTTTTCGGACACCTCCCTTGGATCTTTTGTTGTTTTACCCATTAATAGACATGCACAATCTATTGTGGACAATCTCTGCCTCATTGCATTGAAGTCAGCTTTACATCGATTCCAAAACCTGAATTGCTCTTTTGCACTTTTCCCTTTCAAAATGTTACATTAGCTCAACAATTTTATGACTGCTATTGGAAAGAAACATTGGAGTGAATGACCTACCTCTCTAATGTAATAGTCAGTGACAACATATTACTAAATTAGTTTTCTCCAGCCATACCTATAAGACTATAAACTAATATGACCCAGTGTTGGGCTGTGCAACAACTTTACATTTGACTTATTGACGTGCAAAGTAAGTCAAAGTGATGTAGTGAAACAAGTTGTTAACCTAAGCCAAAATCGCAGATTGCAAGATGAATGTCTTCAAAACATGTTTTAGTACGAAAATTGAGAGAAAATTGTATCTCCTGTTTTCTAGCTACCTCAGTGGCAGAGCTAGGCAATACACAACTAAGCAGAACATGCACAATAGTCAGTCAAAGAAAAAGAGGAAAGGTTACCCAGGGATTTGGCACCCACATATGTCTGATGTTTAGAGAGTTGATATATGGGGCTCTTGCGATGTTGTGGTAGTGTCCCTCTGCCTTGGCCACGATACCCCAGGTTCAATTCCAACATCTTTGCTACAGGTGGATTATAAAAAGCAGACAGACATGATGTGTTTGCTAACAACTTTCTGTTGTTACTTCTGGTGCACTCAGGGTTCTGGGAACACCACGAAGCATGGACTTAATTTTGGTTTCATTACAAAAGCATGAGAAAACTAATATTATTTCTGAATATGAGAATGATGATGTTGTATTCAATGGAATGATCCATAGGATGAGGCTAATAGGCTTGGGTACATGGGTTTAAAACTCAATAAGCCGCTGGTGGAATTTAGAGTAGGTGATGGGCTACTGGTATTTTTGCTGGACTGTACATCTAGAGACCCAGGTAATTTTCTGGGAAATCAAGTTTGAAAGCCACCACAGCAGATAGTGGAATTTGAATTCAATAATTAAACAAGAATCTGGAATTAGGAGTCTAATGATGACCATGAATTTGTTGTCGATTGTTGGAAAAAGCTATCTGGTTCACTAATGTCCTAAACTGCCATCCTTACCTGGTCTGGCCTATATCTGACTCCAGGCCCACAGCAATGTGGTTGACACTTAACCAACCTCTGGGCAGTTAGGGATGGGCAATAAATGCTGTCTGGCCAGCCAGTGATAGCCTCATCCAATGAATATTAAAAAATTAAATTCAATTCAAAAACAAACCAAGTCTTTGTCATAGTGAAACTGTCATTGATTGTTATAAAAGCCCATTCTATTCACCAATGTTCTGTAGAAAGGAAATCTGGCCTGACCTCCTAATTCCTCCTGAGAGTCCCTAGGCCTTAGGAAATATTGTAGCTAACAGGAGGAATCAGCAGCTTCAGGCAGAAGATGCATGTAATTACAAAGCTGTTATGTGCCAAAAGGTGTCCAAAATTATGAGTGGCATAGACAGGGTAGATCATGAGAATTCTTCTTCCCATGGCAGACATGCATGCATGCATGCAGACATGCAGACATTTTAACTTCTCATGCATACAACCAGGGCGCTCAGTTTAAGGTGAAGAGTAGTTGGTTGAGAAGGATTGAGTTTTTGCCCAGAGAGCGGATCACAGTGCCTGACGAGGTTGTGGAGGCAGGTTCTCTCACAACATTTAAGACGCATCTAGAAGAGCACTTAAAATATGAGGGCATCATAGGCTATGGAACAACTACATATAAATTGGATTAGAACAATGTTTTGTTTGTTGGTCAGCATGAAGTGGGCTGAAGGGCCTGTTTCTGTGCTGTGTGACTCTATGACTCTCTAGATTACGAATAAAAGATCCTACCTAGCCATCCCGATATTATTTCCCCCCACCATCAGGCGCTCCTCCACACTCAGATTTCTGGTCCAAGGATCAGACCCTCCCTGTCCCATCCTGGATTGGATATCCGACTTCCCCAGCTTGGCTATGGGAAACCAATACTTTTTGTGGCCTTGGAGCAGGTGTAAAGACATGCAGCTTGCTTCAGAGTCCCTCCCATCAGACTGGAAGCCACACCTGCTTATCGTGGCTGGAAGGGCAGAAGGTGCACACTGTGGAGTTCAAGTTCCACAATATGAGGGAAACCTTGGGTTCCTGTCTAAAGCTTTTCCCAACAAATAACACCAACACCTCCCCAACATTGCAAGACGCTGTTATTATCCAGCCCAAAATTTCTATCAGTACAGTGACCAACAACACTGTATAAAGACCAAGAAACTGTACACATATTACCAAAGCAGGCTTTAGTAAAGCAAGGAATTCATATCATTATACAATTAAAAGAAATATAAATGTAAAAAAGATCTACGCTGTGCTGCCACAATATATTTGCAAAAATATGAACCCAGGAAGTTTCTTCATTTTCCTTCAGCATTGGAACACCATGGGATGAAAGGAATGCTGGAACCTTCCAAAATGAATAAACTCTAGGATTGGGAATGAGGTCGATACAGAGATCAGGAGGAATTTCTTTTCTCAAGATGGATGAATTTTTAATCAGTAAGAGAAAAGGCTGGGAAGTGGTGTTGAGGATTATCAGATCAGCCATGATCTCGTTGAACATATAAACAAAGAACAAAAGTAGTTCATTCAGCCCATCAAACCTTGTCCGCCATTCAATAAGATCATGACTGATCTGATTTTAACCTCAAACTACATTCCTGCATATCCCCTGATATTGGCTATATTGTTGGGAGAGATTCTGAAGGCCAGGATTTACATGAATTTGGAAAAGCAAGGACTGATTAGGAATAGTCAACGTGGCTTTGTGCGTGGGAAGCCATGTATCACTAACGACTGATTTTTTTTAAGAAGTAACAAAGAGGATTGATGAGGGCAGAGTGGTGAACATTGTCTATATGGACCTCAGCAAAATGTTTGACCAGATTCTGTATTGTATACTGGTTAGTGAGGTTGGATCATGTGGAATACAGGGGTAGCTAGCCAACTGGATACAAAATTGGCTTGAAGTTAGGAGACAGAGGGGGTGGTAGAGGATTGCTTTTTTGGACTGTTGATCTGTGACCAGTGGTGTGCCACAAGGTTCGGTGCTGGGTTCACTGCTTTTCATCACATATGAATGATTTGAATGTGAGTATAGGAGGTATGGTTAGCAAGTTTGCAGGTGACACCAAATTAGGTGGTGTCATGACAGTGAAGAAGATTATCTCAGAGGACCTTGATCAGATGGGCCAGTGGGCTGAGCAGTGGCAGATGAAGTTTAATTTAGATAAATGTGAGATGCTGCATTTTGATAAGACAAACCAGAGCAGGACTTATACAATTCATAGAGCCATAGAGTTGCACAGCATCGAAATGGACCCTTCGGTCCAACTTGTCCATGCTGACCAGACATCTCAATGTGACCTAGTCCCATTTGCCAGTATTTGGCCCATATCCCTCTAAATCCTTCCTATTCATGTACCCATCCAGGTTTCTTTAAATATTGTAATTGTACCAGCTTCCGCCAATTCATCTGCAGTTCCGAGTCTGTATGACTCTGTGATTTTTCTAAATTCCAGAGGATACGGGGCTAGCCTGTCTAGCCTTTCCTTCTAAGGGAATCTGCTAATTCCAGGTATGAGTCTCATAAGCCTTTATCTGAACTACTTCCAATGCATTAACATCCTTGTGTAAGAGCTGTGACCCGTACAGTACTCTACGGTCAGTTCACTTTGATGGCTGGTTTGCAGTGCAGAGCGAAGCCAACAGCGTGGGTTCAATTCATAACAATGGCTGACGTTACCACTGTCCTTCTCAACCTCTCCCCTTGCCTGAGGCATGTCGACATGCAGGTTAAACCACCTCCCCGTCACCTCACGCTGCCTAATAAGAGAACAGGACTGTGGCAGGTTTATGTCCAACACACATTACTCCAGTCACGGCCTCATCGATGAATCGAATGGCACAGCAGGCTGGATGGGCGGGCTAGCAAGAGACGTCAGGGCATAAGCGGTCAGCACCTGAGGTTGGTGAGGACAGTGTTGAGGGCTGGAGACCGTCCAAATGCAACAATTGGCAGAGCTGCTGAGACTGCAACATGCCCCTGGGTTCCGAATCCAGCCAGGATTCTGTAAAGTGGGTGTTACCTGGGAGACAGTGTTGGATAGACGGTTAGGGGGAGAGCGCGGAGATGGAAGAGGGGGTGGGGAGATAGAGAGAGGGGAGGTTCGAAGGAGGAGAGGGGGTGGGGGAAGAAACAAGGTCAGAGGAAGGAGGGGATGGTGAGAGTGGGAGGGGAGAAGGAGAAGGGGGTGTGGGAAGAAGGAGGGGGTTGGGAGAGGGAGGAGGGACATGGGAGGAGGGGTGGGGGAAGAAGGATGTCATAGGAAGGGGGGGTGGTGGGGAGAGAGGGAGGGGAGAAGGAGGGAGATGGGGAAGAAGGAGGGGTGGGGAGTGGGGTGTGGGGAAGAAGGAGGGGGTGGAGAAGAAGGAGGGGTGAGAAGAGGGGGTGGGGCTAAGAAAGAGTGGGTGGGGAGAGGGTGGAGGGGAATGGGAGGAGTGGGTGGGGGAAGAAAGATGTCAGAGAAAGGAGGAGGTGGCGAGAGGGAGGAGAGGGAAGGGGTGGGGAGAGAAGAAGGAGGCTTGGGGATGGGGGGCTCTGGGCTGTATAAATGAGCAGCTTTCCCTCGGTCTGGGTGGTATTGACCCTTCTGTCGTTATGGAGCCAGCCAGAGAGGAGCAGGGCGGCCGGGCCTTGCTGAGTGCCATTTCTAAGGGTCAGTTACACTTGGCTCGCTTCTTGCTAGAGGCGGCGGACGGGAGTCTGCTGGAGAGCCGGGACCCGGGGGCTCGGACCCCGCTCATGTACTCGGTGTTGCTGCCGGCTCCCGCCGCCCGGGCCCGCTTCATGCGGCTGCTGCTGGAGCGGGGAGCCCGGGTGGATAGCAGCGAGCGGACGGGCCGCACGGCCCTCAGCCTGGCGTGTGAGCTCGGTTTCCTGGACGCGGTGAAGCTGCTGGTGCAGAGCAGCGCTGACCCGGAGCTGGCTGACCATCGCGGGGACACCCCGCTGCTGTACGCGGCCGCCTCCGGCCACAGGGACGTGATCGCCTTCCTGCTCCGGGCCTTCAAGCGCCTGGGTCTCGACATCGAGCGGCCCAACCGGGCGGGACACACCGCTGGCCAAGTGGCCAGGCTCCTGGGCCATCGCGACTGTGCCCTGGCGCTGGAGGCAGCGGCCAGGAGAGGGCGGGGGAGAGGCCAGCTCCCACCTGACCAGCTCGCTGGCCATTCCCCTGATCACTCCCCTGGCCATTCCCCTGATCATTCCCTTGGTCACCCCTGTGGTCACCCCCCTGGTCATCCCCCTGTTCAATCCTCTGGTCCCTCCTGTGGCCACCCCCCTGGTCACCTCTCTGGTCAGCCCCCTGATCACCCTCCTGGCTATTTTTCTGGTCACTCGCTTGGTAAGTCCCCTGGTCATTCCCTCAGGCATTCCTCTGGTCACTCACCCGGACACTCCCTCGGTCATTTCCTTGGTCACTCCCCTGGTGACCCCCCTGGTCACCCCTGTGGTCACCCCCCTGGTCATCCCCCTGTTCAATCCTCTGGTCCCTCCTGTGGCCACCCCCCTGGTCACCTCTCTGGTCAGCCCCCTGATCACCCTCCTGGCCATTTTTCTGGTCACTCGCTTGGTAAGTCCCCTGGTCATTCCCTCAGGCATTCCTCTGGTCACTCACCCGGACACTCCCTCGGTCATTTCCTTGGTCACTCCCCTGGTGACCCCCCTGGTCACCCCTGTGGTCACCCCCCTGGTCATCCCCCTGTTCAATCCTCTGGTCCCTCCTGTGGCCACCCCCCTGGTCACCTCTCTGGTCAGCCCCCTGATCACCCTCCTGGCTATTTTTCTGGTCACTCGCTTGGTAAGTCCCCTGGTCATTCCCTCAGGCATTCCTCTGGTCACTCACCCGGACACTCCCTCGGTCATTTCCTTGGTCACTCCCCTGGTGACCCCCCTGGTCACCCCTGTGGTCATCCCCCTGTTCAATCCTCTGGTCCCTCCTGTGGCCACCCCCCTGGTCACCTCTCTGGTCAGCCCCCTGATCACCCTCCTGGCTATTTTTCTGGTCACTCGCTTGGTAAGTCCCCTGGCCATTCCCTCAGGCATTCCTCTGGTCACTCACCCGGACACTCCCTCGGTCATTTCCTTGGTCACTCCCCTGGTGACTCTCCTAGTCAGGGTCTCGAACACCTCCTTGGTCACCCCAGGGCCCCCTTGGCCTTGGACATGGACAAAGTAGCTCCTTTTGGGGCTGGCCGGGATGCCATGGGATCCATCGATGAGGAGAGGGATCAGGATGACGGTGCGGATCTGGCACAGGACCACCCCCCATCCCACTGGGAACACCGGTCACCTCAGCTCTGCTCGCACAGCCTCCAGGATGGTGGTGACCCCTGCGCCAGCCTCCTGCCTCCTCTCAGCAGTTTCTCGAAGATCTGCACCCTCAGAGGGCCGACCCTTTCCTCCCCTCGGCCGGCCAAGAGCGAAACCGAGACCCGGAGGCAGCGGGCGGCGGCTTGGACCCGGGCTATCCCGGAGATGTCGACGCCCGCCGAGAGAGGGTCAGCCGCACAAGGCAGGGACTCCCGGGGGCTGACCAGTTACTTCCAGAAGAGATGCAGCCTCCCCACCAAAGCCCTGTCTCCCTACCCACCAGAGAAGCAGCCCCCCTCCAGCAAAGCCAAGGACTCGCCCAGTACTAGCTATGCCACCTTCACTGTCCTGGGCAGCCGACTCCTCAGGCGCTTTACTTTCCCCAATTTTGAGACGTGGAACAAGCCCCAGGGCGCAGAGCCTGCCTGCAGGCTGCCCCGATCAGAGACTTTCCCAGTCAGAAAGGACCACCCGCAGATCTCCAACAAGCCCAGCATCGACAGCATCAGTGCAGTCCAGTGCGAATTCCCATTCTTAAATAAATCTTAAAGCTTAGGGGAGACTGGCCGTGCCAAACCAACGAAAGAAAAAATGCCCCACAGTATCCAAGGATGTGCGGGTCAGCCACGGGGAATACCCCGTGCGGAGTAGCGGGAATTGCGCGGGATGCTCTATCGGAGGGGATGTGCAGCCTCGATGGGCGGAATGACCTGCTTCCGCGCTGTAGGGATTCTACAACTCTGAACAAAACAAAAGCCTTCACCCTGGACGACTGTGCGCTAAACAGCGGGGAAAGATGGTGGGACAGAATTGGCCTGGGTGTTAGATCGAGAGAAACGATTCCAGTTTTATGTTGCCCCCGCGGAAGGAAGGGGGGAGTGCAGGATAGACAGCAGCCAGGGACTGCCTCAGTAGTGTGCAGGTACAACAGACTCGCAGTTTTTACCCTTTAACCAAATTTAAGCTGTCGTTGCATCGCTGTTTCCTGGACTGTTAGAATGTTACACCCCAGATGGAGACCGTTCAAACCATCATGCTTGTACTAGCGCCTGGACAGAAGTTTCCAATCTGTCCCATCCCCAGAACATATATTTTGTGTTTATCTAACTCCTTCCACCCAGCAAACGTTCCGCCTTCGTTCTTGATGAGAATGTCTCTGTCAAACGTTTGGAAGAACTCTTGTTCTACTGAGAGCTTTGGCGAAGCCATGGACCAGGAATTAAGCTTGTTGCAGCGTGTTGGACCGCGAACCTGCATCTCTGCGCAGAGCTCTCAGACCGGCCCTAAGGTGGGAACCAGATGTGTACCTCCGTGCCGGCGCCAATAGCGACATTAATGTCACAATGCCTTTTGCTCAATGCTGAGTAACGTTTTATTACTTTACCCTTCACAACTTTCTCTCGGCTTGTACGAACGATCTGAATGTCAACTGAATTGCTCGCAAGATTCTCCCTAATGTTAATGTTATAACGGGGGGACAAAGCTATTGATGGGATTTAGGTAGCGATGGGATAAAGTTAATACTCGTACTGCTTTTACCTCACGACCACTTGTAATGTGTTTTTCATATATCTCCTCCTCTTGTATAAAATATGTCATAGAGTCACCCAGCACGGAAACAGACACTTCCTCCAAATCACTCATGCCGGCCAAGTTTCCCAAACTAACCCGTTTCCCGAGTTTGGCCCGTATCCCTCCAAACATTGGTGATAATAGGAACTGCAGATGCTGGAGAATCCAAGATAACAAAGTGTGGAGCTGGATGAACACAGCAGGCCAAGCAGCATCTCAGATGATCTCTGATGAAGGGTCTAGGCCCGAAACATCAGCTTTTGTGCTCCTGAGATGCTGCTTGGCCTGCTGTGTTCATCCAGCTTCACACTTTGTTATCCCTCTAAACATTTCCTGTTTGTGTGCCTATCCAAATATCTTTTAAATGTTGAAGATTACCTGCTTCCACCACTTCCTCTGGTAGTTCAATGCATATACGCGCCACACTCTGTATGAAAACCTTGCCCCTCAGGACCCTTCTAAATCTTTTTCCTCCCACCTGAGAGCTATGCCTTCTGGTTTTGGACACCCGTACCCTCAGGAAAACACCTTTGCTTTTCACCTTATCTATGGTCCTCATGATTTTGTAAACCTCTAATCAGGTCACCCCTCAGCCTCCGATGTTTCAGTGAAAAAAAAATCAAAGGTAATTCAAAATGCTGGCATGAGCAAGTCCTAAAACTCCAAATGTCCTTAATTGTTTTGCTTATTGCAGCTTTTTGGGGGCTGGGTGGTGGCTCTTGGAGACAGTGGGATGTTAAAAGAAAAAACAGTCATAATTTTGTACAGAGTGTGGTGCGTGTGTGGAATGAACTTCCTGAGGAAGTGGTGGATGTGGGCACAATTACAATGTTTAAAAGACATTTGGATAAGTACGTGAATAGGAAAGGTTTGGAGGGATATGGGCCAGCATTAGACAGATGGGACTAGTTTTCTTTGGAATTATGTTCCGCACGGACTGGTTGGACCGAAAGGTCTGTTTCTGTGCCGTATGACTCTGCGACTCTAATTGCAAAAGTCACTCTTTTTTGAAAGAAGATTTATTGGGTGACAGATTTATACAACGCTTCCCATGTGAATCTGTGTACACGCAATATTGGTAATTTTGTTGTAATCACCGTCTTGTGACATGTTGCTCGGATCAAATTCACTTTTATAACCAATAAAGATTAATCAGTTTCTCTAATGGTCACCTGGTTCTTCCTTATAGCTCCCGAGTGGAGAAACTTTCTGTGCAGGTCCGTGTCAAGGCTTTGTATAGATTTACCTGTTTGGTCATTGGAATGAATGGCAATGATACACTTTATTTAATGAGGCACTTTTCTAGAGATCTGTTCTTAGGATTTGCGTGAAGTCGTGCCATTTAGATTTATTTCTCAATGATGAATCACCGGGAGTCGTTACACCCCTTTTAGGTGTCTGACGGATTATGTGATTTTGTTGCCCGCACAGGCGACAGTCCGCAGGTGATACGCTGGTGCAGCTCACTTCAGGGAAGCAGAGCTCAAAGAACACAGCTCCGCCACAGAGCGCAGTGAGCACAGCTCCGCCACAGAGCGCAGCTCCGCTACAGAACCCAGTGAGAACAGCCTCGCTACAGAGAGTACAGCTCCCCCACAGAGCTCAGTGAGAACAGCTCCGCCACAGAGCACGGTAAACATAGCTCCGCTACAGAACCCAGTGAGAACAGCCTCGCTACAGAGAGTACAGCTCCCCCACAGAGCTCAGTGAGAACAGCTCCGCCACAGAGCACGGTAAACATAGCTCCGCTACAGAACCCAGTGAGCACAGCCTCGCTACAGAGAGTACAGCTCCCCCACAGAGCTCAGTGAGAACAGCTCCGCCACAGAGCACGGTAAACATAGCTCCGCTACAGAACCCAGTGAGCACAGCCTCGCTACAGAGAGTACAGCTCCCCCACAGAGCTCAGTGAGAACAGCTCCGCCACAGAGCACGGTAAACATAGCTCCGCTACAGAACCCAGTGAGCACAGCCTCGCTACAGAGAGTACAGCTCCCCCACAGAGCTCAGTGAGAACAGCTCCGCCACAGAGCACGGTAAACATAGCTCCGCCACAGAGCCCAGTGGGCGCAGCTCCGCCACAGAGCACGGTAAACATTGGTCCGCCACAGAGCCCAGTGAGCACGGCTCCGCCACAGAGCCCAGTGAGCACAGCTCCGCCACAGAACGCAGCTCCGCCACGCAGCCCTGCGAGCTCTCCACGCTTTCAGAGAAAGCCGCTGCCACAGAGCTGGGGCGCTGCTCTCTGATAGTCACACTGCACCAAAGAATCCACTCTGGAATTCCTCAGCACTGCTCTGCGTATTTCAAAAAGAGAGAGTGAGAGAGAGAAAAATTCCATTCGACAGCCATCGCTGACCACTGAGGCAGTACACAAAGCCCCAGACCTGCCATCCAAGGGGGTGAGGGGTTGGGGGGAGGTGGGGGTAGGAAATCTGAGCTGCTTCATTCCTGGTAAGGCATCAGCCTGAGCTGCTGTGTCCCGGCCAAAGGAACCGCTTACTCAGCAGGGCAGGCTTCCGATCTCTAGTACAGCATGGAAACAAGCAGGAGGCATCCTCACCTCAGCCCAGCACTCCATCTACTCGCCTTCATCCTCAGTAAGTACAGTCTCTAGAGGTATGCTGCATTTGGAAGGAGAGAGAGAGTGGGGTAGGGGAGAGGGGATCTAGATCTCAACATATTACACCCCCCACCCCCCACCCCCAAAGCCAATGCATGGAGAATGACCCGCAGACCGAATATCTTAAGGTTGTGTTGGAATATCGTCCGAGCATTCGTCTAGCGGAGCATTTTCCGCAATTTTGCGCGTTCACCCCTTGGGCATCTGACAGTTGTATATCTATATATACGTATACATATTTTAAATTTCAGGAATCGCATTAAATAAGCTGCTGCAAATGTTTCACTGGTGAATCTAATAAGAAGCAACCGGACCTTAGAGAGGGGAATGCTCTTGTTCTGAAAATTCACTGATTTTTTTGTCTCTCTCTCTCCGTCAATTTACATTGAATCAGACCGAGTGCTGCATTCCTCAAACAACCTCAGCTCGCGTCTTCCAGAATTCGTGGTTAGATAGACAATGAAATTATTGTGTTCACAAATGTATTAATTTTTAATAAGGGCCAAAAAAGAGAAAACAAAAGGGCTGGGGTTTTAGGACAAATATTTAAAATAAGTTCATCTGAACCTGGGTCTGAGTTCGCGGGACTGAACTGTAAAGAGGAGCCGGGACATTTAACTACACCATTTCTCGGTTTCAATTCTACCGCAAACCGAAACCGTTCCCTATTTCGGGCGAGCTATATTCCTGCTGTGTTAATCTCCCTTTGAAAGATGCAACTACCTCAGGTGTAGGTTCTATCATATACTATTGAGGAGGGTGCTAGCAATTGTCCCCAACCCCCATCTCGCCGTTTCTAGGACTGAGTACATTTTGATTTATTTTCACATCACGCTTTGTCTGTGAGTGTTCAGTTAGAGAGGAACAGTCCCTCTTCAAGCTTGTCACTTTGCAGATGTTCTTCCCGGAGTCGGTGCAGAACAGGAGACAGAGAATCTCTCAGGACTTTCCACTGATCCTTACAAAGACATTTTTGTGGTTCGGGAGAACGGAACAACGTGTCTGATGGCAGAATTTGCAGCAAAATTTAACATCGCCTACGACGCAAGGGCCAATAACTATGTAGACGTAAGACAACATTCACACATAATTCCCTCCCTGAATTTAACAAGCGAAATCCCCCCCACCCCACCCCACCCCCGCGACTTTTACCATCAAAGCCAAAATTGTTTTAAAGTCTGTTGTATCTCGAACTGACCTGGTTCACCTTTTGCTTGACTTAACTCGGCGCTCACAACGCCCGCAACTTTTGATCTTGTTTTGGCCTCAGCTCATTACAGAACAGGCTGACATCTCGATTCCACGTGGAGCAGGCGTTAAGGGAAAATGCGGAAGCAACGACTCTGAGCTGCAAATTTCCTGGCTGGACGACGCCTATAGTTTTAAGCTGTTTTTTGTGAAGGTAAATTCAACCGGCGCGCTAGGGAGGGATTTTTTTTAAAAATGTCGAATATCTGAAACAAACGAACAAAAAACCCACCCGGAAATTGCTGGAGAGGCTTAGTGGGACAGGTGGGAGTCTTTTCCATATCTGTAAACAACAGCCTTGACTGATTCTGAGCAGAGATATTCAATTTGAGGTTTGTTCAAATGTACAGAAAAACAGTGTGCGCACAGAGAGGGTGAGAGAGGCAGTATTATTGTTTAAGGACCCGTGGCCCTTCATCAGAAGTGGAAAGTGGAATTACTTTTGACCGAGGGACCTGGACGAAACGAAAGTTTGCATCAATGCTGCCCTCCCCACACCAGCTCTGATGAAGAGTCATCGAGACTCGAAACCTTAGCTTGCTCTCTCTCTCCACGGACGCTGCCAGGCCCAGTACCATTTCTAGCATTTGTTGCTTTCAGTTGTAACAACAGATTGGATGGCAAAAAAATGTTACCCCTCCCTCCCCAATCCAGCATCAAAGGGAGCAGAGGTGGGAGTGAACGAAAGGTGCTGCTGACTGCGGAGAGAAAGTCAAAGGTCAAAGACAAATGGGACGAGAACAGAAATTGCTGGAAAAACTCAGCGGATTCTGGCAGCATCTGTGGAGAGAAATTAGAGTTTAACCTTTCTGTTCTGTGGAAGGGTCACTTGACCCGAAACGTTTAACTCTGATTTCTCTCTCAACAGATGCTGCCAGACCTGCTGAGCTTTTCCAGCAACTTCTGTTTTTGTTCCTGCTGAAAACGATTTTCTGGGGTTTGTGTTGTCTTGACAGACAGTAGAAACTGCAGATGCTGGAGAGTCTGAGATAACAAAGTGTGGAGCTGGATCAACACAGCAGGCCAAGCAGCATCAGAGGAGCAGGAAGGCTGACGTTTTGGGTCTAGTCCCTTCTTCAGAAAATGCTTGTTTTGGCTGGATTGTGGCATCCTCAGTTCTTTTGTTTTATTGCAGTGGGAAGCAAATGGTGTGTGTGTGTGTGTGTGTGTGTGTGTGTGTGTTGGGGGGGATTGTCAGGATGTGGGGGGAGGGGAGTGGACGAGTGATGTAGTTCACTGCCTGAAATTATTGAACTCAGTGTTGTCTGTGCAAAGCTGTCAAGTGAGTAGTTTCCAGGGATCAACCACTGATCCCCCCCAGCTCTGACGAGAGGTCGCAGATTTTGAAATGTTAATTCCCCAGCCCCCTGCTCTCCCCAAACAGGCGGTGCCAAACCCGCGGAATATCCCCAACATTTCAGATTTACAGAGTCGGCTGTACATCTGAGGTTGAGTTTCTCTCTCTCTCTCTCTCTCTCTCTTCCCCCGTCTCAAACATCAATAAGGGAGACCCAAGCGTTAAATACCGTTAAAAATGGTCCAAGTGGGAAATCAGTTTAAGGTCAAGTTGTTCGTTAACTCGACCATCTCTTCTCTGGGTCCTGTGGAATAGGCTGCATTTTCAAAGCATGGGGGTGCCCCTGGTGATTCGTTTTGTTCAACTATCCGACAGGAAGTCCGCAACGTGTCAACGAGGCAAGACAGTTACTGGAAAATCAGCAAGGTGCAGTTCGTTTATGACTCGTCCGATACCGCTCATTTCAAGGACGCGGCAGACGGTGAGTCTTTTTATCTTGTCCGTGGAGAATCCCGAACGGACGCGGCGCTACACCGATGCAAATCTCGCCCTCACCTTTCATTCCGAGGTCGGGCTTTCAACTGTACGGTCTCGGTGAATCAGGCGATACGGTTTCGTCGTAAGCAGTGGACGCGGTTCGTTTTTATTTCAAAAATGTACTTGATTCATCTGTTAAGCACATACAAAGGTTCTAAATCGCGTTGGTGCAGAGAAAGATAAACAGAACATTGGAATTTTGATATTTCTCAGATTTTTATTCGGACAGTTGCAAAACAAAATTCATTTTCTACTTAGGCAGAAAACTTTCTATTTATTTTGAAGCGCCGACAGGGTCTGATAACCGAAGTGACAAAAAGAACCGAGACTCGGGTTGTTCTGGTCTTGTTTTCATTCGTTATTTCAGTCCTTGAGCTGGATTCCTAATATTCTCTCCCTAATGAATTTAAACAGGCTCACCTTGCAGCCTTCTGGAAATCATCTGTGGACCTCTGTATCATCTGGAGCTATTGTAAATGGGACCAAAGTGATGACTTTAATGCCGTGTTTTTGTTTTAAAGTTTACATTTAAGGGCTTTCGTCCTTTTTAAACGTATTCGTTCGAGCCTGCTGTCTATGTGAATATTTAATACTCACCTTTGACCGTCCGGCAGGAGGCGGCGGCGAGCCGCCTGCTTCATCCGTCACAGTTCCAGGGGAATTGATAGATGTGTCCAACCCAGGGAGAACTGAAACGTTCGACCGAAGTCACGCTGACACAGTGCATTAGCACACGGAGAATGCTGGAGAAGCTCAGCAATAACTGTGGAGAGAGAAGAAAATGTTTCCAGTCCGGTGATGAACGCTGTCTCAGTGCTGCCACACCTGCTGAGTTTCTCTAGCATTTTCTGGGTTTATTTCAGATTTACGGCATTTTCTGTTCAATGAATTGGCGCATCTCATGTACTGAGGACTTTTATTTTGCCCTAATGTACCATTCTAACATTAACGAGTGTTGCCCACACAGCTGCTGAGCTACAGTTTGTTACATGTTCTTCGGTCTGGTCTACGGCATGCTCCCGGTTAGTTCTTTCCAGGGACTCTGTTTTAGTTTTTATTTGGTTTGGTCTCTCTCTGCAGCCGGGAAGCACACAGCCAGTTCTCACCGCCTGTCCCTCTTTGTAACACCCCTGGGCAAGTCGTACAAGTGTGAGGCGCAGGAAACCATCTCTCTGATCTCCAGTGACCACCAGAAAGTTGTGGCTATCCTGCTCTCCCAGATTCACATCCAACCGTTCGGCCTCAAACGGGACTTCATCTTCAGCGAAGGTAGAGAGGCAGGGCTGTGTTTTGTTGTTCCACTGTGACCTACAAGGGAGGGGCGAGGGGTGGCAGTTAACTTGGATGCCTGGCTTGTAATGCAGAGTGATGCCAACAGCAGGGGGCGCAATACTGAATTCTGGCTGAGGTTACCATGAAGGATTCTCACTTCCAACCTCTCACCCGTGGTGGTCCTCAGGTTAAATCCATTATCAATCGTCTCTCTCTCACCACAGAGCAGTCCTCTGGGACTATGGCAACTTACAGTTGAATGTTAATTTCCTCATTTCACTTGCGTTTGATTTATGGTGGTCACATGCATCTGAGTACAGTGAGAATTTTTGTTTGCCTGCAGTGCAGGCTGATCACAGCATACAAGGACACAGCTCATAGGTACACAAGGCTTACTGCTGCACAAGAAGTCAGATCGACATTGATTTGAAATTGAAGTGGGAAGCAACTAAATATTTTCTGACCCACGTTTTGTTATTGTACGTAGAATGAACTCGAATATTATACCTGTCTCAAGCCTCACAATTAGACTTTTTTTTCTTGAATTCAATTTTTTAAAGAGTCTGTCTTTGTAGAATTAATGCTTCATTTCCCTCGTCATTCCTCTGCAGCCTCTAAGTGTGTGGTGGATCAACAGGAGCAGCTGGAGGAGACTCTGCCCCTTATACTGGGACTGACGCTGGGACTCCTCATCGTTGTCGTCCTGTCCGTATATCATATCCACCACAAGCTGACGGCCCCCAGTCAAGTGCAGATCCCCAGGGACAGGTCGGAGTACAAACACATGTGAAAACGGACGATAAAGCAGCACAAATGTTCTGTGGAGAGCCACCAGAAATTGTACGCGACCCTTCCAGAACCTCTGCAGCACAGATGTAAATATGAACGCCCCGGTTTCTCGCTGTATATATTTAAGCACGCTTCTTAAGTTAAACAGTAAAACAGTATGTGAATGCTCTCAAAAAAAATTGGAGTCTCTCCACTACCAATGAACAACAGATACATTTAAAACAATTTAACATGATTGCAAAGATTACAGAATTAGTGTTAACGCCAATTTGTATAGTATATTGAAAACCTGTGTTGCTGCAAATATTTCGAAGCGGCTTTTAAACAGAAGGTACAACTCGATTTGGTTCCTTCAAACGCTTTACTTTTTGCTTGAAATGTACACGGGGCAAGCGGTGGTGCATGAATTGGAAAAGGAACGCGCACGTGAATTTGTACAAAAATCCTCAGCCGAACTGTTTCGGGCTCAAGTCTACAGCACAAAGTCCTGAACGCAAGAAATAAATCAGTCAGTTTTAAAAGGAAAAGAGAACGGCGTCCTTGGCTTTAATCTGTGGTTTGGTTCTCAATCTTTAGGTTTGACTTTTTTTTGTTACACTCGAAGCACTGTTGAGGTCAGGCCAAACAGAAGCAGTCGCAATATTTCATACCCGCAGCGACATTTGATAAACCGTAGGCAGGAAAATTCAGCGATTTTAGCTGAAACTCTCTCGGCAGAGGTCTCTGAAATGCAATCACTGTCAGGGAAAAAAAGAAATGACACCTGAATGTCTCAGGGATGCAAAGGAGATCCGGTCCAATTGCACCTCAAATGTACATTAATTTGCATCGTGCAAGTATCCTGGTCATTTCTCTAACATGCATCCAGAATGTCTTGTATTGCTTTGGTAGTCACGGAGTTCCTTTCTCTTCACCCCTGCTTCTTTAGAAAGACAGACAGAGGAACGCATAC
This sequence comes from Stegostoma tigrinum, assembly GCF_030684315.1. Taxonomy (NCBI): domain Eukaryota; kingdom Metazoa; phylum Chordata; class Chondrichthyes; order Orectolobiformes; family Stegostomatidae; genus Stegostoma; species Stegostoma tigrinum. The sequence goes on along the minus strand of NC_081362.1, from coordinate 8,135,434 downwards.
TTGTTTATTTGTCACATGGAGAAAACTAAATGAAGGAAAGCGGAACTTAGTAGGAACTCCAGTTCCCCTAATGTTGGCTGACCTGCTGTATTCCTCCAGCTCTGCTGTGTTGACTGAAGCCGAACTTAGTCCTTAACTGACTGTATCTGAACCATTTGGGCTCATTTACTCCGCTCAATTTACAAATGGGGGGGTGGGGTGGGGTGGGGAATGAGGTTGTGGTTCTTATGATCATTGGAAAATATTTTCCTCTCTTATTTCATCGCCGTAATAGAGCTGCTGTTTGCTCTGCAGTGGTGAGAGCAAAGATCTCTTCACAATGCACCAGCAATTTTTTTTCTTTGAACGAATACTTTAAAACAGCCATTGAGGCGTTCCACTGCTTTCTGACGTTCTGTATTCTAGTTATGCACTGGCCTAATACATCTGGTAAAAAGATTGAGCTAAACCCACAACAGTTATGTACTCAGGTTTAGTTACTAAGTCCTTTACCTGTCTAAAGTACAGTGAAACATGCTGCTTCAAAAGTCAACTAAATTCAAGGAACGTTGGTGACTGGGAATTATTGATCAGTTTGTTGCCAGTTTTGTTCTGTTTGCTCTCCCCAAGTTACTCCAAGCAACCTGTTTGGACATGTTATGACACACTCCTGGTGCAGGTGGGATTTGTCCCCCTCTGAGTTATATCCTGCTCCTTGTATTGATGTGTGGGGTCCTTCCACTATCTGTTACTTAAATTTCTGCTTCTGTTTTTGCTAGGAGAACATTTTCCCCAATGTCTATGTGCCATGACTCCTTACCAACCCACAACTATGAATCCGCTGTCTCCAAAATATGGTTTAAATTAATGTCGATAAGACAATTAAAACGGATGGTGCAACATAGCTCATACAAAACATTGCAGACTTTTTAAGTGAAGAAAAGAAAGTTGGGAAAAACTGGATTGTAGGTCAAAATTTACTTTGTTTTATTATTTTGTTATACAATTAAATAAACAACTATATCAGAAACTCCCTCCAATAAGACAGTCTATAAAAACTGTACCATTTTGGTTTGAACATATTACATTAGCTCTTGTTATACTGTGGCCTAGACTCCTAATTAATTCAGATGCATTTTTGGTTTGCTCCTCCATGCACTTGTTACTTTTATTCATTATCACTGTTGTTATCATTAGAAGCCACGATTGAAGTTGTTCTAACAATCTTATGAGTTTTGTATTATAAACTGATACCTTTTAGTACACTCTCAGTTTTATTTGGTGTTACATGTATCTTTGATAAAGACGGCAATTTCATTTAAGAAAAATGTAGATAAAGAACATTGTTACATCCATCACCAATCACATTTATTTTTTAATGAATGACTGTGCATTTACCTCATAACTAATTCTGAAAACCAATGTTTGCTGAACTACTTTCTTTAATTTACAGCTTATTTCACAAAGATCTTATTTTTCATTTCACAGTGATCAGTAGCCAAAAGTAATCAGTATAATAATTAACTCAGCAGCTTGTGTGCCCTGTGATAAAAGCAGATCAAAGAATGAGATTAAATTCCCCATGTGCTACCCATTCTAGCATTTTGTGATACTTTCAGATCTTTTTCATAACGTTTGCTTTGGAGTAGAAAGCCCTCTGGAATAAATTTGTTCTGTTGCTTAAGAGAGGTGCAAGTTTTTTTGAATAACCTTTTGTGGAGCATTAGGAATCCTTGGGTTAGTACTCAGCAGGGTTAAATAGAACGCCACTGCTTTCTGCTGACATGATATTTGTAGCTACAACTACGTTTTGCATGAGATTCCTGATTTGAAGACAGTGACTTGTTTTATTAACAAATCTGTCCATCAACTCATCCATAAATATCACCTAAAGATATTACTACACATTGTTCAGAAAACAAGTTTTCTGAACATGTATTCTGCGCTCAACCTTGTTCTTATACCTCTGCACAAACATTGCAGGAACAGATTGGAGTACAACCTCTACAGGGCTCAGAAGGTAAACTGAGCGCATTATCTGTTAGCATTGTAACATGGTTCAATGCGTAACAGATATCACTGATGTTATAATAAGCCCTCTGAGGCAAAAATGCAGGTTAAGATTTTGAGATTGCCTGTTGCTGAGCCAACACTCACACCACAACCAGGTGTCCCTGGTTCTGCTGCCTCCTTGCCATTAATCAGAAGTCCACACTCTGGGTCTGTTCAAATCGCAACCGGGGTCTAACCAGGTTACTGACTCTTTAAGTTAAGAACAATAAAACACAAAAACAGATTGGGAAAAATGGACTTATTGGTTAAAATTTATTGTTTTATTATTTTGCTAAACAATTAAACAAACAACTATGTAAGCAACTTGCCCAATAAAACAGGTTATAAAAACTATTCCATTTTGGTTTGAACATATTAAATTAGCTCTCGATTAATCTCTGTTGGATCAGTCAGAAATCAAACACTAACCCTTCAAGCTAGAAGCTATTGCAGGACTTATATTGCAGGACTGCATCTACAGGAACCTAAATACAGACTAATAACCACCAGAGCAATTGCTTGTGTTGGCTTGAGAACAACTCTGCTATTTTGGTTGGTCTCTTCAGAGTACTAGGACAAGGAGCCTAGGTAATAGGATAATAGGAAAGGGTGGGGGGGAGGTGGGACGTTGGTGGGGGAAAGAGGTCAAAGAGAGAGAAGAGAGAGAGAGAGAGAGAGGAGCTTCAATCATACCTGTTTGATAACATGTCAAAATATAATGATGTGTTGACAAAGTCTTTCTGCCTGAATCCAATCAGAATGTTCTGTGTAGGTCAAAAATATATGTATAATGGAAATGTGGGAATTGTCTTTGAAGCATTGACAACCTTTTTAAAAAAATGATTAGCAGCTAGTCTAGCTGCCCACAAAAAAAAACAGCACTGCCTTTCTCCTACATTGCAACCATGTTTGTGTTCAAAAGTAATAAATTGGCTGTGCAGTGTCTTTTGTCAGCCTTGAATAACATGTCCAATGCTATACTAGACAGCAGGTCAAATGAGTTAGTTAGTTAGTTCAAGGCTTCCTTGAAATTTGCTCATGAATGTAGAATATCATCATGTCCATCCGACTGATAAAAAAACCATTCTCTACAAATGTGGCATTCTAAGCAAAGTAAGGAAATAAGACAAAAATGAAGTCAGGTGGAACAAGATGTGTTATAATGAATATTTTTTGTGATTATTACTTTGCATCAATTAAACTGTTCCAGCAATTATATGCTTCGTTCCAACACTGATATTTTTAAGATCTAGGAGCAGGAGTCAGCAATTCATCCCCAGCTCTGCCATTTGATACAATAATGGTTGATCTCATCTTGACCTCAACACCAGTTTCTTGCCCACTCCCCATAACCCTTTTAACTTGTTACCAATTAAAACAGCGTTTGTCTCCTCCTTTAATTTATTCAATGTCCCAGTGTTTGCCACACTCTGGGGGATGAATTCCACAAATTCATGACCCTTTGAGAGAAGTAATTTTTCAAATTTAAATCTGCTATGCCTTATCCCTAAACTATGACCGAAGTCTCTTCAATGTCGTACACTCAAGGTCAATTTACACAACGGCTAGAATGCCAGCTTGACAATGAGTCACGTTAGGAGATATTATGGCAAATCGGTCAAAGAGGGTGGGTTTAGTAAGCATCTTTAAGGAGGGAAGAGCGGTAGGGAGGCAGAGAATTCCAGAGCTTGGGCCCAGGGGAGCTGAAAGCACAGCCCGCAGTGAAGAAGCAATTAAAACTGTAGGATGCTCAAGACATGAGAATTGGAGAAGTCTAGATACAGTATCTCTAGAGGGCTGGAAGGTTGGAAGAGATTACAGATGGGGGAATGTGAAACCCTGGAAGGAATTGAAAACAAGGGAGCAAATTTTGGATTTAAAGCATTGCTTAAACAGGTGCCAGTATATGTCAGCAGACGCAGGTCTGATGTGTGAATGGGCTTGCTGTGAATTTGATTTCATGGACCTTCATAGTATTCATTCCTTATTGCTTACTTTCCTAATAGTGCATCAATTTTCTAGATAAATGATTTGACAGAAGGACAACTACAACATTCCTACAGTGCAATAATCAATCATTTGATCGTATGACTAGTGAGTGATATACATTATGAGAGCAAACTTAGGTATTTTACTATTCGTGCTTTGTGAATGTTGGAACAAAATAAAAACATTTAATAAATAACCAGGATCATTTATTTCCTTTGCAGAGGCACACACATTTCACTCTACGCAGCAATACAGCTAAGTTTCCATCAAACATTGCATGACTGTTAAAACATGCAACCACATTTAACAAACATCACATTTAATTTAATGTTATAAACACTGACAAAGTAGACAGCAGCAAAAATATTTTAAAAAAATGATAAAAGAACATGTGGTCAAGAAAAATGGTGTTAATTTATCAAAGTGAACAAGTTCTTTAATATTCAGTACAGTGCCTTAAGTCAGAAACAAATCGTTTCAGTACATAAATTTGGAACAAGTTTGTTAATACCTGCAACTCAAACCATTTGCTCCTACAAAGTGAATAACCCCCACCCATGTAAAGGTCTTGTTAATTTCCCTGAAAAAAATCTTCTTAATACTGATTGCTATCACAACTGTTACTTCACCACAAAACACTGTTAGTTTATCAGAAAACAAAAAATGTAGGCAAGATACAAATTCAATCCAAAATACATTGCACATCTAAGTGTGGAAAAAGTGCTCACCAAAAGAAAAAAAATGTCACTATTTTATAGAAATACAAATTTCACACAATTCACTGAGCCCTGCAGAAAAGTTCTGAATGTGCTGAAATCTGTTACAATATCCAACTCTTTTGAAGCTGATATGAATTCTATCCCCTGCACATTTTGAAAGCCATAGAAACTGACCTCCTGACGAAACTAAGCTCCAGAAGGTACAGCTTGAAGTCACTAGCCAAGTCATATCACGGGAATACAACTCCTGACTGCCTGATTGATTATACTGTGGCACTATGCACCTGAATTGGTACACCAGCAGCTCAGGGAACTGGAGTACAACACGTCATAGATTCCTTTATTTTGCTTTGTGTATATCCTTGAGCAACACTTTAAAGAAAGATCATAATCTGTTATCATTGTAATATCCTTCAATCTTCTTCATTCACATTTCTATTGTTTCATTCTCATTTCATTGATGTGTCAGGAGGTGCTGAATTCCTCTCCCTTCATCGATATCTGTATTGTCTCATAAGAGGTACAATACAGGACGGGGGTCCGGCTAGCTTGAGGAATGGATGCTTCAATAATTCTTGTGCAGATGCTCTTTGTAAAGGATCCCTCACCAACATTAAGTCCAGGAAGCCACGTAATACAGATGAAGCCTAAAGCAGATCAGGAAGTAAAGAAAAGGGTCAAATGTAAAATATTCTTGATTACTTGCCATTTGACTTAGAAACACACTTAATTGGCTTAGATTCACAATACATTTAATTTTTCTTAATATTTATTTTTATTCATAAACGTTACAATTTTGAGAGTTTGTTGTACAAAGATTAGTCATTTAAAATAAACACCTATCCACTTCCATATAATGCATCTGTGTACAATCTATTACTTATATCCCAGTAGTGCACACTTTTAGTTTAGGGAATCAACATGTTTCACAGAATCACTGAATTGTTACAGCACAGGAGGAGACCATTCAACCCCATGCGCTTGCACTAGTTCTCTGAATGTGTGATTCACCAACCCATTCTCCTGTCTCCACCCCGTAACACTAAACATTGTCCATTTTCAGAACAGAGTCGAATTCCCTTTTGAATGCTTTGATTGAATCAGGCAGTGTATTCTGGTACTTAATCATTCATGCTGTGAAAAAGGTTTTATTTCCCCATTTAACTTTTGCTTCTTTTCCAACTACTTATACCCATGCCTTCTCATTCTCGAGCCTTTCAGAAGTAAGGACATTTTCTTCTTAGTTACTCTGCTCAGACCCCTTATGATTTTGAACACCTCTATCAGGTCTCCACTTTGCCTTCTCTTCTTCAGGGAAGCAGTTGTAATGTTGATTTTTTAAAAAATTGCAATGTTCTAAGAAATAAATGTTCCTAAGTGTGTAACTTGTAACAAAATACATTTATTTTATTACTGAATACTAACATTAAAATACTAGAGGCATTACTCATGGCAGGTTGACAGGTATATTGATTTATAACAGCATAATGCACCAGTGTATTAGTCTGCCATGCAAGTGTACTAGTGTCTATTTTGGAGCTCTCTTTTAATGTTAGTGCAATTATGGTTGCCTTCTCAGCTTAAGGTGCTAACTGGTATTAGCAAGCACTTAGGCCACTAAAATCATGATTGACTTTCCTTTAATAATTATTTTATCTAGTGCAATATGAATATTTGCATAATGACAGATTATGACCGACACATCTGAATACTAGCTGAATTTGTTTTTACAAAGATAATACCCAAAGCATCTGCAGAGTTTTTACAGTAAATGAAAGCTTTTCAATGACAGGAGCGATATACCATGAAATGCAAACTGCTTTATGACAGTAAGGGCAAGTAATTCACTTCAGTGTATCAGCAAGCCGTATGAACTTCACGCAATCTGAGTCACGAGAGGAATAGCCTTTTAAAACATATTATTAATTTAACATTAAAGGGTTGGTCAGGGGGAAACATCAGCTGGAATGAGGAGAAAAGTGTTAAACCCTTGCTAGCTGTCTCAGGATCACAATCTTTCTTTTCTGTGTTTTTCTCTTTCTCAGATCCTCTCTGTTTTGCTGTATCTCTGCAGTGTTTATCCTCTCGGTATACATGCGTCGCTTGTTTGATTTGATTTGCTTCTCTCATTATCAGTGGACAAACAAAAAAAAAGTCCATCCTGAGGAAATAGTGCTCTTATCAAAAGGTACCTTTGTAAAAATATTTAAAAGCTTATATTTCATTTCAGAGTTTGTAGGTTGCTATTCACAGCATTTCCTCCTTCAGGTTTTAACCTGCATTGCAGATTTTTGGCAGGGAATAAAACCCATGCATGCTAACACCTTCCTACACAGTGAAAATGAACAGACTGCCACACACTGGAAATTAGACATACAATAGCGCTTGCTGAATTATAGGTAAGGTAAATCTCTTCATCTCCCTTTGATGATTTTGAAAAAGCCATTAACTTCATAGTCATAGCCTTTCTGAGAGGCTGAGTTATCTGATGATAAATAATTAAGCATAGAGAATGAATTCTGAAATACAAGTTTAATTATTTTCTTGTAAGTTTTTCACTTTCCTCATGATAGTACTTGCGGAAATAAGCGTTTAGACTGACAGAGAATGCAAGTTGGCAAACAATATTTTTTGTTCTTTCATGGGTTGCGGCATTCACTGGCTAGGCAAACATTTACTCCTCATTCCTAGTTGCTCGAGGTGGTGACAAGCTCGTCCTGTCTTAAAACTGCAGCTGTCCATTCAGTTCTGAGGAAGGGTGACCAGGCACGAAACGTTAACTCTGTTTTCTCCTCCAAAGATGCTGCCAGACCTGCTAAGCTTTTTCAGCAACTTTGTTTTTGGTTCTGATTTACAGCATCCACAGTTCTTTTGGTTTTTATTTAGCAGTCCATTTGGTGTAGGTACCAATACTAAGGTTTCTCACCCAGAAACAGTGAAGGACAGAGATACAGGTACAAGTCAGAATGGTGCATAACTTGCAGGAAGTCATGGGAGAGGTCTTGGAAGATGCCACTGAAAGTTTGTTATTTGCTGTCGTGCGTCTCGTAGGTGGCACACATAAGTCATGGTGCATTCGTGGCAGAGGCAGTGAATATTTAATTAAGTGGACAAAGTGACAATCAAGCAGGCAGTTTTGTCCTGGATAGTGTAGAATTACTTGAGTGCTGTTGAAGCCACCTTTATCTGGATAAGCAGGGAGTATTCCATCACACACCTGACTTATGCCTTGTTGATAGTGGACAGGTTTTGAGGAATCTGGAGATGAGTTACTCACTACAGAATTCCTAGATTCTGACCTGTTCTTATAGCTTTTATTTAATTGATTCCACTTTATTTCTTTCATTTGGTCATGTCTAATTGGAGTTTTCTGGTATAGCTGATTATTTTTAAGAATGTATGCAGGATTAAACAAAGTTAAATATTTGCAATTTTGCCCAGAGACAAGACTAACTTCTGGTCAGAGGAGACGATAAGCAGATGACACAAATTTAAGTACAGAAATTAATTCCAATTGCCAGGTTTCCTGATTGGTGTTAGACACGAAGGCTGGGATCTAAATGTCATTATAAATATTAAATCATTCTTCACCGAGGAGGTGAATTATTCACCATTCATAACTCCAATTAAATTTCTTCAGTGTCTCAATCATACTATTGTTGATAAACTGAATGAAAATCATAATGGGTGCCTAGATTTGAATTATAATTGAGGCATCTTTAAAGGTCTCTAAATCAAAAAGAAATATTGATTTATAATAAAAACATGCTGAGTCGTGCAATTTTGACTTCAAGAAACAGCATCATTTGAGGTTGAAGTGATATTATAGAGCTCGGAGATTTATTTAGATTTATATTAAAAAATCAGTTTTCTTTTCTAATCATAAACAAAAACAGAAATTGCTGGAGAAAATCAGCAGATCTATAGAGAGAAAACAGTTAATGTTTCATGTTCTGTGATCTTTCTTCAGAGCTTCTGATAACTCTCAACTTCACTTTACTACCTTTTCTCTTAGGATATGTTACTGGTAACAGTCCTTAGCAATCATAGGGACAGAAGTAAATTATTTGCCCCTTCAAACCAGTTTTGCTATTCAGTTAGATCATGGTGGATCCATACCTTAACTCCGTCTGTCCATATTGGTTCCATACTACTCAATGCACTGGGTCAACACACATTTACCTTGGTATTAAAACTTTCAACTGATCCCCAGCATTGCTAGCTTTTAGGTGGGTGATATTTGTAGATTTCCACAACCTCTTAGTCACACAGCACGAAAACAGATCCTTCGGTCCAACCAATCCATGCTGGACACAATCCCAAGCTAAAAAGTAATCTCACCTGCCTGCTCCTGGCCCATATTCCTTAAACCTTTCCTATACATGTATCTATCAAAATATCTTTTAAAAGTTGTAATTGTACCCAAATCCACCACTTCTGCAGGAAGTTCATTTTTTTTTGTTATCACTATGATCCATTAAACTTTATTTTTAACACTTTTACTTCCTTGTCTGGATATCCCCACCAGCAGAAGGAATTACTCTTCCCATCTGTACCATCAATTTGTTTGATCATCATAAATCTCAATTAGTTCATCATTCAATCTTGTATATTGAAAAGAATACAAACATACAATCAGTCCAACAATTAATCCTTCAGCCCCTATATCATTCTGGTGAATCTGGTGCTGCATTCCATAAAGTCTTCATAAGGTGCAGTGCCCAGAACCGAATGCAGAATTGTGTTGAATTTTGCACCCTAACGTTGTAGAGGTGTACAGCGTGGAAACAGATTCTTTAGTCCAAACATGTCGACCAGATATTCAAATTAATCTAGTCCCATTTGTCAACATTTGGCCCCTCACCCTCTAAACCCTTCCTAATCATGTACCCAACATGATGCCTTTTAAATGTTGTAATTGTACCAGCCTCCACCACTTTCTCTGACAGCTCATTCCATACATGCACCATCCTCCGCATGATAATATTGCGCCGTAGGTCGCTTTTATATCTTTCCCTTCTTGCCGTAAACATATGACCAGAGGATTGCAGTTTTTAAGCGGCAAAGCGACAACAAAAGGCATTATTTCAGAGGCAACAATCGATTAAAGGTGAGGGAGAAAGAACAGAAAAAGGCCAGCCCAGCCTATTGTGATCACAGGATTCAGAAAGCAGTTGATCAGGGCCCACTTCTGGTGAGAGGTCCATTTCTCTCCTGTGAAGAGTTAGGTAAAGCCCTCATGCCTCACTGGGATACCATGCTGGAAAACAAGCCCTGTTCTTCTCGGAGTCTCAAAAGTTAAACATTTTAACAAATGAAGCAAAAGTTACCTATTGGAGAGATCTAGGTTAACAAAAAAACACCAGGTTCCTGTACCTAACAAGAACAATTATTTATTATAAACACGTAAATTATAATCACAAGTAAACCGATACGAATGATCTGTACATGGCTGTACCAGTTAAACTCTAACTCTTTTCAAAAATCCTTCACACGCATACAGACAGACACAGATAAACAAAAAAAGTGCTTTTTATCAAAGGGGGAAACATCAGGTTCAATAAAACTTCAATATCACCAGTCCAGAGAACTCTCTGATATGAGTCTTTTGATTGCTAGGATTCTCTGTTCTTCAATCTCTCATCTCCAGTAATATTTTACTTCTTCGCAGGAGGCACAGGGCAATTGGTACATTAACTGTAAAATGTCTTAGTTACTGGTTAAAAATCAGAGCTTACAGCAACTAGTGGGAGGAAATAACTGGCTTTCTTCAGACTGAAATAACATTGCTTCACACATCATCTCTCCTTCTGGAGATGTGAAGGTTTTGCAGTTCTCATTCACAATCTCAAACTGTTTAGCTATAAATCAGAATTGTAATCAGGCTGATGATCTTTGACATCCACAACTGGTCACAAGCCCACCAACTAATCAGCAACCTGTTGGTGATCGAATCTCGAGTCGTACATATGTGTCAGTGCTGAATTATCTCCTCTTATACCTTTTTCCCACTGCTTACAAAATGACAGTGTAAACATGACCTGCAATAGGTTTCAGTAACTTTGCTTTTTGAAAAGTACACCAATTTCTTCCTCAGTCTTTTGCTGTAATACAACACTTTTCTCAATTTAGTCCACAATCAAAAACTGAATAAAAGAGAAAGATACAATTTTTTTTGTATAAAGTCTTTGTAGTCTGACAAGAAGTCCTTGTTAACCCTTTAACTCTATCCTTAAAGCTAGTTTTGGACTCAATTTACATGTCAAAAATTAATTCTGGTTAAAACTGGTCCTCACATATTGATTGATTATACAAAATATTTTGTGAGAAACAGTTTGAGAATTCTACCTTGTGTACATCCTTTAATCTGGGAGGAAGATTGTCTCGTATTCTCCTCATGGCTTGAAGAGGTGGCTCATTAAAGTATGGTGGTTCTCCATCTACCATTTCTATTACCATGACACCAAGAGACCATATATCCACCTGAAAAATAATTTAATGTCGTCCATTGAATACATAACAATAATTTAATATGTTGATCACAGCTGCCAAAGTATTCTACCAATAGTTATGGCTAGAATTTAAAAAATGAAATATTGTAATTCATGCAATTAAATATGTCATTATCCTAAAACAAGCGAGACTGGTTTCACATGGAAATATGCTGCATAATTCCAGTTGCATCCTTACTTCAGTTCCATAAGGTAATCGAGAGATGACTTCTGGTGCCATCCAGTATGGTGTTCCAACCAGTGACTTCCTTCTGGGAACTTCTTTTGACACTTGAGCACAAAACCCAAAATCTGACAGTTTAATCTAGAAAGGAAGAAAGAAATATAGAATTCCAAAATCAATTTCCTTTGCAAAATTTGATTTACCAACATCCTTGAGATTTTCTTCTGAAAATCAAACATGTCAAGCTATGACTGTTGGGGCTAAAATGGGAGAGCTTTTCTGTGGTTTTCTTTATTAAACATACTAACATTCTATTAATTATCACTGAAAAGACAGACATATTGCTGAAGCATTTTTGTCCAGTATTTATCAGTACAAGTACAAGAGTGCAACATTTCAAATAACTACACAATTTATATGCAGTTTCCTACTGATTGGTTGGCAAGTTGATGTTCATTGGTCAAGGACTTGTGAAGAAAACAACAGAGAACTATAGGGTCAGCAAGCTTCAGGATAATTCACAAAGCACACAAGGCTTGAGCATGTTCCTTCTGTTGGCAGAGAATGGGTCTCTGCATGAATGTGTGTCACTTCAGGATGTGTTAATGAGCCTTATTTTATGCTGAACTTAGTGCTTATTAGTATAGGTATTGGTGGCTTGTTCAACTCATGCCTTCCAATTATGGAATCACGTCTATTAATCAAATTCTATTAATCAGTCATCTTATTATGACAAACTATATTGACCTAGTAGCACTATGGAATATATCAATAAAATTGCTCACCCGTCCATCACTGGTAAGAAGTATAGAATCACTCTTTATATCCCTGTGGATAACCCCCTGAGAATGAAGGTATGCTAGAGCCTTCAAAACAGATAAGCAAACTGTTGCTATTTGTTCTTCATTCATCCTGTAAATTAACGAAAAAACAAACAAACACAATCTCAATTATTTACTTCTAAATAGGAAGATTCCTTCTACTCCAGGACCCTTGTTGATGGTATCACGATTTGTGCCTCAGATTTGTCCACATGTCCAGTATGCTCAAAGAAAGTTTACCTCCATCCCAACCTACTTCACATAACCTTTAAAACAAAAAATAACTAATGATACTACATTTTGCTGGTGAGGTACAAAGCTAGATCTTCCAATATTCCCCTGCGACTTCAAATTAAATAAGGTATTTACTTCCTGTTTCGTGTCGGAGATTAACATAGGTCACTGTTATTCAATTATTTCCACCATTTTTGGCCAGTTTGTCCCTATTAACAATATGGCCACACACTATGCGTTGTATGGAACCCGGGCAACAAGGCTGATTTTCTGAGAGCTTCAGTTTTGAAGAAGAGTCTACTGGACCTGAAACATCAACTCTGTTTCTCTCTCCACTGATGTTGAGCTTCCTCCAGCACTTTCTGCTTTTATTCCTGATCTCCAGCAACTGCAGTACTTTATTTCTAATTAAGGAAAGAATATCTGTACTGGATAGGATAGGAGAATTTGTATTCATTTTAATTATTACTTGACCTAAAGGAACCATCTTTGATAAACTTACCCTTGTCCCTCCAACTGAACTACACTAAAACTTTAATCCTGCTTTCTCTTTCAAATTAATTATCACATTATGTCCACAAACATTCAGTCTCTTCAACATCAACACTTACTATCTGTGAGTATCATCTGCAAGATGCACAACAGAAATTCACCAATAATCCTTAGACAGTTCTTTACAAATCCATGGCTATTACCATCTAGAAAGACAAGGGCAACAGTTACACAGGAACACCACCACATGCAAGCACCCCTCCGAGCCACTCAGCCCCCTGACTTGCAAATACATTACTGTTCCTTTAGAGTCGCTGGGTCAAAATCCTGGAATTCTCTCCTTGATGGCATAATGGGTCTGTCTACAGCAAATTGACTGTAGAGGCCCAAGGGCACCACTATCTTGTCAAAGGTAATTAGGGATTGTCAATAAATGTGGACTAGCCAATGATGTCCATATCCCATGAATGAATATAAAATAGCTATTCAGGATATTAAACATTTAATTTGTTCCTTTTACACGGAATGAACAAACACTACTCCAGTTCCCTGAGAATAGGAGGAAAGCCTTGCAGAATTTATAATACTTTGCTTCACAGTTTAGACTGCAGTGAACTCCGATTTAACACTTGCATTCTGCAAAGGTAAATTCGAAAGTTATAAAGGCAACTGTTGTTAACCATGTTAGTGGAAGAAACTCTTTAAATAATGTGCAGCTTTGAAATTCGCTATCTTTGGCTGATAGCAGTCTAACTTGACTCTACGATCAACCAAGCATCAGTGATTCACAGACTAAGTGCTGGAGCTCCTGCCAAAACAGTGTCAACATGGAAACTCAAATATCCCCCAATGCATAAATGTGACAAGCTCCTGTGTTACATGCCAGACAATGCACACCATATTTTGATGTGGAAATGCTGAGCAGACAAATCTGACTCCATCCTACAGTAAAATATATTGGGCCAACTCTTAGACATTAGCAACATTGGTCCAAGAAGGCCTGGCTATTAGAGCAAATATATTAACAGAAGGCAGCAGTGAGAACTTAAGAGGTACATAAAATTAAAATGTTCAAAACTTAACAAACATTGTCTATTTTGATATTTATATTGCGCTACACAATGAAAACTAGCAAATTATTAATATTATTGAAGAATATTAACCTTTTGTACTTTCAACCTACCTCAGTCAAGGGTTTAATGCAGCTGGTTATTTTTAATGAAATTATACAGAAAAGAAACATAATTACCACATCATTGCATTCAAGATAACAGAAGCTAAAACATTAAAAAGTTAACAAACTGGAATTTTGATGGAGAATCCCCACATTCAAACAGGCCATTGCTGTTCTCTGTGGGGTAGAATGCATAGAGGAGAAAGAAATTCAGCTCATATAGCCTTGCTACCACCCACTGAGCTTTTACACTATTAAAAATGATAATCTGGCATTCTGCTTTAAAATCAGAAGGAGTGGAATAACTCAACTCCTGCTAAGTTCAGATGAAATTTTAATGCACAAATTGTATTGTGCTAACCAGCTTTCGGATGTCTGAAAAAAAGTGGATGCAAAGAGTGCAATTCACTCGAAACAGCTAGCATAGCGTGGGAGTCACTTTTAATAACTGGTTTATGGGCTTTGTAATGTGAAAATGCTAATTTAGTTGCTTATGAGTTTTTACAGAAAATATACCTGCTACATGTTTTGAAAATCACGTATATGTTCCAATTTCTGTAGAAACTCCAAAAACCTTTTGGGATGAGGAACCAAGGCGTCAAGCGCATTTATGAATCTAAACTATGGGCATCAATAATGTGAGGTAGTGATGTTTTACCATATGCCATTCATGGAGAATCCCGGATTTGATAACTGAACTTCTTTTAATGTTATACAGATTTCGGACAATTTTTATAGATTTACATTAGCAACCAAAGGCCACTTCTGGTTTAGTGAAGCTTTACTTGAAGTTCTTGCACATGGGAATTTTGCATCTTTCTTGCCAATGTTTACTCATTTTTACTGGATTTTATGTTTGGTCTGGTATCTTTTTCTTAGGAAATAAGCCTGGGTTTCGCTGCATGGCATACTGCATCAATCTTCACTCAACCCAATAGGCTGGCCACTGATATCCATCACAAACCCATCAACTCCCCCAGTCACCTGGGCCATATAGTCTCACACCTTGGCTCCTGTAAGGACTCCATCCCATTCTCCCAGTTTCTCTGTCTCCATTGCATCTGTTCTGATGATGCCAGTTTCCAAAGTGGGCCCTAGAAATGTCCATCTTTTTCCTCAACTGAGCATTCCCCAGTACCATGGTTGACAGGGCCTTTAGCTGTTTCTGACCCATTTCTGCCTTCACCACTTTCTTTCCCTCCCACAACAATAGGGCCACCTGGTCCTCACTTACAATCTCACATCCAAAAGGCATAAACCACCATTTCTGTCACCTCTAGTGGAATGCCATGACCAGGTACATATTCCTCTCCCATTCTCTCTCAGCATTTGGCAGAAACCATTCCTCCTGGGACACCTTGGTCCATACCTTCTCCATTCCCAATACCTCCCCATAGCCCCACAACATCGTCTCTTACAGTTTGATAAGATATTACGTTTGATCTTTTACCTCCTTGCCCTTCACTATCCCAGGCCGTAGACATACCTCCCAGGTGAAGCAGTGATTTAACTGCACTTCATACGATCTAGTCCACTGTATTCACTGTTCACAATGTGGTCTCCTCTACGCTGGGGAGGCAAACACAGGTTGGGTGACTGCTTCACAGAACACCTGCATTCTGTCCATAAAAATGACCCTGAGTTTCTACACACACACACACAAACAAACACACACACTCCATATTCCCACACTGTTTCTATCGCAGATCTGCTGCAGTGTTCCAGTGAGCTTCAAGGATGGCTTGAAGATCAGCATCTCATTTTCTGCTTGGGATCCTACTAGCCTCTGGGGTTCAACATGGAGTTCATTACTTTAGAGCCTGATTCCATCCTTCTGTATTTTTTGCCCACCCCTACAACCAGTTATCACATGGGTTGCTAACAGCATAGCCTACATATTCTCTCCTATTCCAAGATAGTGGTGGCAGCAAGTTAGGTATAACTTTCAGGATCCTGGGCCCGTCCACTCCAGACAGGTTGCTTCCTCCCTTCTTTCCTTACCCTTTTTGTCTTCTTTTGTTTTCTTTGTTTTCCTGTTGGCAACACAGGCAACATCACAGACGAGGGTGGCCAAAGCAGGACTGTTGGCAAGACAGCAGCCTGGCCTAGCCTGGCAGTGTAGCCAGGTTCTCCTGGTTTTGGTAGGCCCAGAGCCAGGGACTCCTGTTTGCAGGGCCGGTCTAGTAATGGTCCTGGCATTGCTGGCCAATGGTGAGGTGGACCCAGCGAAGGGATAGCACCTGAAAAGTGGTGGCTCTGACATTGGTGGGTCCGGCACAGGCAGCAGCGGGATGGTGGCACAGGTGTTGTTGGTCAATCAGCTCAGGGCTCAGGACTCAAGGCAGAGGAAAGATTGATACTCCTTCAGCTATATCTTTTAGTTCTTAAATTATTCAAAATGGTGCCAGATTGTGGCACTGGCTGAAGCTTTTCATTGTATTGTGTTGTGTCGCTCATTGTAGAGTACAAGTGACAATTGATCATCATTTACTATTCTCAGCTCTCATTATCACTTATGCAGCTTCTGTTCTGCCATCATCTGCCTACTCCTTTCGTATCTCTCATTCTTTGGGCCCTGTCTCCACCTATCCGCTCACCTCTCCCACACCACTCCCAACCTCATCTTCAGCATAAATACCACCTTCTCCTACATTACATCTGATGAAGAGTCATCAAACTCAAAACTTTAACTCTGCCTAATCCTCCACAGATGCTGCCAGTCCTGCTGAGTTCCTCCAGCAATTTGTGTTTGTTTCACCTAAACCAAACTCATCCATTTTGGCTGATTAAAGTTGCTGCGTTGAATTAATGTATATCTTATGTCTTTGTACAAGAGGCAAATGTATGTCAGTAAGTGTACAATTAATGTGATGACCGTACTGAATACTGAATTTCACTCTTATTCAGCTGTATCACGCTCAAGATCCAAATGGCAGTCCAGATAGGGAGCAACAATGTGGTGTCATAGCACATCAGAGCACAATATATCTCATGATGCTGCTACTCAGGAAAGCTGGGAGAATAAAAGAAACATGAAACTAGATGCAAGTTAGGCTAACATCGGTTATTGGGAAAATACTGGTTTCTGTGATTGCGGAAGTCTTAACAATTCACTTAGAAAATCAATACATGAATAAACAAAGTCAACATTGTTTGACAAAAGACAATTGCCTTTGATAAATTAATTGTAGCTTTTATTCACGATCTAACTCATAGGGGATAAACAGGAGTAGATGTAGTGCACTTTGATTTCCAAAATACAATTGACAAAGTACTATGGTAATATCTTAACATGGATGAAGACGTGGTTAATAGTCCAGGAGGTAGATAAGGGATCCAGAAAGCGGCAATGGAGAAGACTTAGCCATTCCAATTACACAACAGATTCCCATTCTTATAGCTTGTGCAGAGGACAGAAAGGACGACCAGGAGAATAATCAAATGGCAACATTGTGCAGGGACAAATCACGTGGGAGGATTAAAAATGAAAGTGGTTGGTAGTCTGAACAGGTATTAAGTCGGATAAATACTGCTCACTGAAACTGAGAGGGAGTCATGAAGGCTGTGTTGCCTGCCTGGTGCCAGGGTTAAACACATCTTCTTGAGCTGGGAGGGAACCTTGGAATGCGAGTAGACAGATCTATATGGGTGTCAACAACATAAAAGGCAAACTCGCCATTATCCTACTGGACCATAGGGCTGCTCTCTCATTTAACCTAAGTGTCACCGCATTTCAATCAAAGGGAGGGCTTGAGAAGTAGAGTCCATCATGGTAATTTCATTTGGTGTGGAAATTAAACTCACAGCGTTGGCATCACTCTGCATCACAAACCAGTCATCTAGCCAACTGGGCCAACACTGAGAACAACGTAACTAGGTCTGAGTCAAAGTTCTGCTGACAATATCTGAGTAGCTTGGGACTAAGTTAAAAAGTAGAGAAACAAAGACAAATAGATTCTGATTTAATATCTAAGCCACCAGAGATCTAGCAGAGTAAGTAAAATCAGAGAGCTGAAAGCCTGGTAAAAAGGTTGGAGTGGGACAACTACAGGACATAGACTAAAAATTAGATGTTGTCTAAGTTAGTAGGAGATAAGGAGGAATTTCCTTTCTCAGATGGTCATTAGTCTTTGTGAATCTCTTCCACTGAGAGCAGTGGAGGTGGGTTACTGAATATACTCAAACTTAAGCTGGACAGATTTTATATCTACCAGTGAGTCAGGCGCTGTGGGGTGGGGTGGAGTTAATATTACAATCAAATGAGTTGTGATTCTTATTTAATGATGGAACAGGTTCTATGGGCTGAATAGGTCTAACCTTAGAGGAAGAGAAGAAAGATAAATAGGGTATTTTAAAGTTAGTAGGCTACAATTAGTGGAATGCTGCAAACAACAGTGCTGGGACCTCATCTGGTTGTCATTGATTTCAGCAACTCAGACAAAGTGACCGAAAGTTATGCAATTACATTTGTTGACACTGCAACTGAACCTTCTAAATGCTGATGTTCAGAAATACTTAGCTGTACCTGTTCAAATAATGGAAAAATTTAGCTTGCAGGTCCAGAAAACAATAAAGAAGACTGGTTTTTGCTGCAAAAGGACTGGAGAACAAGAATGAAGAAGTTATGCTACAATTGTTCAAGGGACGAATAGTTTGTGGATTACACATCGATGGCTTTCAGAGGCAGAGGCACATGTAAAAGTATAGCTGTTTTCAAATAGATACAATTTTTGTCAGTGATTTGTCCAAAACATGACTTGTAGGTTTTACATTTTTCAGGAGAAAGTTTGGAGCAGTTCTTTGGCAAGGTAAGCTACCCTGGTGAAGAGATAAAGGGAGCTTTTAGATGTGTCAGGAATGACCTTTGGGGGAGACAAGGAGCCTTTTGCGAGTATTCAATTGCCCTTGGGTTTTGTTAAAAGGAGACGTCAATGTGCATTAGTTGTTGATAATTCTTTGGATCAGTTAAGGGATTAAAGTCTAATTGGAACCTTCAAGTTGGCAAGACATTTTAACCACCTGCCCTCAACCTTTTCAAAAAGGTCCACAGTTTAAAAAGAATAAATGCTTTCTATTTCACTCTGCCAGCTGACCCAAGTTTGGGTCTATTATTATTGGTTTTGTGCTGTATGATTAGTTACACCTCAATAACTTAGAGGTGTGTCTGTCAGTTCCAAGTGGTGATAAAGTCTCTGATGTGGGGTTAGGAATACAAATGCTTGTTTTTATAAGAGATTAAGTAGTTAAACGATGCCACCAAAGGCTGGAGGAACAGCCCCTCATATTCCACTTGGAAACCTGTAGCCCAAGGGTCTCAATGCGGACTTCACAAGCTTCAAAATCTCCCCTCCCCAGACATCATCATAAGATCAGCCCATCTCGTTCCCACTCCTTGACCTGTCCATCTTTTCTCCCACCTATCCACTCCTCCCACCTCACTGACCAACATCCACACCCACTTCCTACCTACTAGCCTCATCCCCACCTCCTTGATCTGTTCGTCTTCCCTCCCACCTACCACCCCTCCCTCCCCACTGACCAACCCCCATCCCAATCCCCTACCTACACTCACCTTTACGGGCTCCATCCCCACCTTCCTGACCTGTCCATCTTCTCTCCATCTATCTGCTCCTCTATCCACCTTCCATCATCACCAGGCCTCTCTCTATTTATTTCAGAGTACCCTTCCCCTTCCCAATTTCTGAAGAAGAGTGCAGACCTGAAATGTCATCTTTCCTGCTCCTCTGATGCTGCCTGGGCCTGATGTGTTCATCCAGCTCTACACCTTGTTATCTCAGACTCCAGCATCGACAGTTCCTACTATCTCTAGTTGAAGGGAGCATTTGTTTCATAAAGGATTAAGCAGTTGAAAGGTATAATGTGTGCTGAATGGGTTTTAAATCACTGAGTTTCTTTTAAGGTAGTGACTTTTGCAATAGCTATTAGAACACTATATTATTTCATCTCAGCATGAGTTTTGAGGACTGCCTATTATGGGGAGTCAGAGAGCTGGCATGGTGTAAGGGCAGAGGGTGGTGAGTAAGGAGAATGTATTCACACTAAGTTGACATAGAATTTATAAAGGGCCACGAGGATGGGAACAGAAGCATTGGGGATATGAGGGGCCAGTGCATGCTAGTAAAATGCATGCGCTGGCATGAGGTTTATGAGGAACCCATACGGCACAAATAGGACATAAGTTATTTCTTATCATTTCTACACCTCTTTGAGGTACTAATGGCCATTTCCAACGTTTTCTAGAGATAATGGGAACTGCAGATGCTGGAGAATCCAAGATAACAAAGTGTGGAGCTGGATGAACACAGCAGGCCAAGCAGCATCTCAGGATCACAAAAGCTGACGTTTTGGGGATGAAGAGTCGAGGCCCGAAAAGTCAGCTTTTGTGCTCCTGAGATGCTGCTTGACCTGCTGTGTTCATCCAACTCCACACTTTGTTATCTCCAATGTTTTCAATTTGCATTACAGTGATGTGAGAATAAATTACATCATGTACAGCCTGGTCAACAATCAATAGTAACATCAGTGGAAGAGCTAACCGAGTCTCCTATGGTAGAGAGTCAATGCAGCTCAGTTGACACTACCTTTATACAACAAATGACTAAGATCAATTCAGACTAAGATTCCATTTAAAGGGCTCAAACTGAATCAACTTTTTAACCAATTACATTTGATCAAAAGAAGTTTATAGTCTGAGAACAGATTACATTTCAACTAGTTAAAGTCGATACTGAAATTCAGAGATATGAAAACCTACCTGGTATGCGTAACAATGTCTGTTAAGGCACCACCTTCCAGAAACTCCATAACAACCCACAATTCATCTCCCACCAAATAACTGTTGTACATGTCCACCACATTTTCATGGTGGTAGTCACGCATGATGACAACCTGTTTGTTCAATGAGATAAAACCATAAAATTATAGATCTCTGAAGCAGACTGTATATCATTTAATAATTTATGTCCTGTTTGATTACATCTAAAAGTTTTATTTTTTTTTCTGCTTTTACTTCTAAATCCGTAGTTGTAATGCCCACAACAGTAACATTCAGAACACAGATAATTATTGATATTATAAAGAAAGACATGAGAGGTAACCCAACAAAAATCCAGCACTGTTATTTGGCTACTTAACCTCTGGCAACAAAAAAAGTCTTTATTTTGTACAGTGCAGTTGCATAAAAAATCTTAGATCACTGAATTCTATTTTAAGCAAAAGAAGGGGCACAAATGATTATTCCCAAAGCATATTACAGATTGCTCAGCGAGTCAAGAGTGCTCGAGAAAAGAGTATACATTAAAACCACTGTAACAAGGCAAAAAAAAACTAAGCAGCACCAATAGACAAAACTGAAGGATTTAGAGGGAACTCTCCAATGAATTGCTGATAAAAATGCAACTAATTTTTCCCATGGGCAACAAGTTGAAAGCAGCATATGTGAAAGGTGGTGCAAGACAGAGAAAGAAAATCCCAACATTTCTCATAGTTTTTGTTTAAAATTTGGGAATAACAAGTTTCACAGTCTCAATGATAACAAAGTGTGGGGCTGGATGAACACAGCAGCCAAGCAGCATCTCAGGAGCACAAAAGCTGACGTTTCGGGCTGAGGCCCTGCATCAGAGAGGGGGATGGGGAGAGGGAACTGGAATAAATAGGGAGAGAGGGGGAGGCGGACCGAAGATGGAGAGAAAAGAAGATAGGTGGAGAGGAGAGAATAGATGGGGAGGTAGGGAGGGGGTAGGTCAGTCCAGGGAAGACGGACAGGTCAAGGAGGTCGGATGAGGTTAGTAGGTAGGAAATGGAGGTGTGGCTGGAGATGGGAGGAGGGGATATGTGAGAGGAAGAACAGGTTAGGGAGGCAGGGATGAGCTGGGCTGGTTTAGGGATGCAGTAGGGGAAGGGGAGATTTTGAAGCTGGTGAAGTCCACATTGACACCATTGGGCTGCAGGGTTCCCAAGCGGAATATGAGTTGCTGTTCCTGCAACCTTCGGGTGGCATCATTGTGGCACTGCAGGAGGCCCAGGATGGACATGTCGTCTAAGGATCACAGTCTCAATGCTCTGCTTGACTGATTTGTAATTCAACCAAAGACCATTACGCTTAATGTTTGCTCTACCATCAATAATTATTTTCTGTATTTAAATTACTGCCAGATAATATACTTGTAAGGTTAAGAATTTCAAAATAGGTTTCTACATACAGCCGCTACTCCTTTCCCAGCACTGGCCACATGTTGCTACCGGCAACTCCATTAGAGATTAATATATTGAGCAACCATTCTATTCAATAGTTTTACTTGCTTTGCTTTCACTTTGGGTAGAAAATGTACATGTACAGTTCTTAGAGCTCACTTCCCCCTCCTACACCAGTCTACTTCCCAAGTGTCTCCAACAAAGACAAACAAACCAAAATTCTCATATTAATACACAATCTTCCCAGATCACAAAGAAAACGGAACAGATGAAATGAAAGGATTTAAAGTGCGCAAGTGTCAGTTTTAAACCAAATGTAGAAATAAACTGGATAACAAAGTATGAAGCTGGATGAACACAGCAGGCCAAGCAGCATCAACTGAGTTTGTGCTGCTACAGTACAAAAACATCCTAATTTAATGTTAACACATCCCTAGCAGAATCAAGGAAAGTTACTTATGATGATTTAAAATTCTGGCCTTTGAACAATTAAAATGTTTAGCAAGGCACTTAGGATAAGAACTTTGCTCAGGAAGCTGAAAATTTTAAAAGGGTGGCCAGCGGCTTACTGATGGAAACTGAGGTCAATGAAATGGATTGACTAGTGGTAAAGATATTAAAATTGGGGCATGAGGGAAAAATAATTCAAGGAAAAGAGAAGAAAAGACAAAGAGAGAGTGAAAAGAGAAAGAAATGTGAGATGTGAGCGCATTAAAGAAAAAGGCAGGAAATGAAGTTTTAACAAAGACAGCTAAAGCTGAGGAGCAGAAACTCAATTACATCCCATGAAGACACCACTGGCTTAGTATAAGAGTAGAGGTAACTTGGTAAATTCAGTTAATACGCAGGTTTTAGGAGATAAAGGTCGACTCTTTCTTCATCTCCTTTGAGCAGGAAGCTCAGCAGTTAAAGTAGCCATACAACATTGATCCCTATTGCTACAGAGTATGCTTTCGGGGAAAGTGTGCAAGGTTTACTACTTCTTGCCTGAGGAAAGTGACACTGATTACCAGGCAGTAAGAGTCCATAGCAGTTACCGTCAGTGGCACGCTGTCAAAAATTCTGTACACTCCAGACGTACCTGGAATTTGAAACGCTTGAGCAGTTTGCTTGTGACTAGTGGTATGGGCTCCTAGGACAGGAAACACTTATGAAATCCTTGATAAATGAATTCTCGAGTGTGAGAACTCCTGAGCCTTCCCTGCAGAGAATGACTGGGCCCAAGCAGACAATCACACTGGCTGATAATTATGAGCTAATCCACAAACATCCCCTACTCAATGTCAACAACGTGAAAGAAATTCTGACCTGTGTGTGTTTTATTACTTGTTTTAGGGTTTAGCAACTAATAAAATCACTCTTTTGTTAACAAAGCCAGGTTAAATTGGCTCCTTTGTAAACACAAATACACTTGACTTGGGTAAAAGGCGTCAACAAGGAGGCATCATTTTTTACTAACTTTTGTTGCAACTATTCAAAGAAGTGGGTGATTAAAAAAAGGGAGCTAGTTCATCCCTCCTAACCCTATCGCAGAAGCTTAACAATTTAGGGTATCGGGAACAAGAACAAATTGGGATCCTTACTACTGGCCTTGCAATGCAGCACAGAAGGAGGCTGTTCAGCCTATCATTGCTGTGCTGGCTCTTTGAAGTAGCAGTCATGCTTAGTCCCAAACCCTCCCTTCTGATCCTTAACCCTGTAAGCCCATATCCTCAAATAACCAACCCCCTTTTAAAAACTTATTTCTGGAATCAGTTTTTACTAACTTTTAGGCAAGGACATTGCAGATCCAGGTGATTAAAATTTCTCCTCAGTTCCCCTTTAGTTGTTTTGCTAATTATTTTGAAATTTGATCTCTGATTATTGACCCACATGCTAGAGGTAATAATTCTTGTCTATCTAGTCTGTGAAACTGTCTCACCTTGGGAACCTCTAGCAAGTCATATTCTTTCAAAGAGAACTTTCCCAACCCCTCTCCAAAACATATTCCTGCATCGGTGGAAACTTCATCCTCTGCAAGATCTTTACACCTTTGCTGAAGTTTGATAATCAGAGTTACGTACAATACTCAAAGTTGATGTACCTTGTGATTTTTGAAGTTTTACAACTTAAAAACATGAAGTTTTTTTTATTCATCCATGGAAGTGGGTGTTACTGATTAAGTCCATCCCTAATTACCCAGAGGGCAGTTGAGTCAACCACATTGCTGTGTGTCTGGAGTCATATGTAGGCCAGACCAGGCAAGGATGGCAGGTTTCCTTCTTTAAAAGACATCAGTGATTCAGATGGGTTTTTCCTGACCATCGACAATGGTTTGATCATCATCAGACTCTTACTTCCAGATTATTATTTAGTTAAAATTCCACCATCTGCCATGGCAGTGTTTGAGGCTAAGTCCCCAGAACATTGCCGGGATCTTGCGATTAACAATCCAGCAATAATATGACTAAGCCATCACCTACCCTGATTCATGCTATTGGTCCAAGTAAATTGTTAATTTAAAAAAAATCATTCAAGGTATTTGTTTTACTGTATTTAAGGAACTGTATATATGAACATCACAGTCCTGCTTCCTCATCTACTGTGCTCAGATTTGTCTCATTTAAAGCATGTTATCTTTCCATACTGGGAATCCCAAAAGGCACTTGCTTCACAACTGAGCTTCGCCTGCCATGCTTTCATTCCTTTCTCCAGTCAATGGTTATGCCAACACTTACAGCTATCCAAATCAATAGCTAGTACTGTTACCCAGTTTTCATTTCATCTGCAACTTTTATAACCCCTACACCAATGCTTAGTTGCTCATAAACATAGTGAGTAATCTTGAGAAGAACAATATTTCAATGATCTTAATTTTTTTAAAAAGATGCTCCATGGTGTTTATAAAGATAGAAACATAGAATCCCGACAGTGTGGAAGCAGGCTATTCAGCCCATTGAATCCACACCGATCCTCCAAACAGCATCCCACCCAGACCCACCTGCCACAGCCTATCCTGTCCCTCTTTATACACATATAAAAAAGCCTAAGAAGTGAATCCTGAGCCATGCAGAGAGCTTTGGGGGAGGAGTGGCTGAAAACTGGATTGAAACAGCAGGTCATTGACAGTGCAGGGAAAAGTGGAGACAGATGGGAAGAGTTGCAGAGAATGGAACTGGAGGTTCTATAACCAATGATGGGTTGAAATAATCAAATGTATACTAAACAGTAATACCAGTGGAAAAAGGGTGTAAAGCTGAAATAGGTTGCCGATAAGATGGGGTATATTGTTGCAGAAGAGACAATGTAACTTAAAACACTGAATGTAATGTTTTTCTTTCTTTAAAAAAAATTGCCTTTTCTGGCTGGACATTGGAGGGTAATATTTATGAAGTCCATTGAGATGACCACAGGCTGAGGGAAAGGAGTGTGCTGGTGAGCTAAGTTAAGTGGTGGGTATCCAAACAAAACTACAGGGGAAAAAATATTCGTGTAAAAGAATATGAAGTGCTACAAACATATTGTAGGAATGTTAGCTTCCAGGGGAGCAAGAAAGGTTAACATTTTGAGGTTACAGGCTTGTGACAGATTTCAACATTTTTAACCATTTCCAGAAGCTGAGAGATCTGCTGTGAAGTTACAGAAATTTCTCCTTTTATACAGGTTTACTCCATTGGCAGTTCTTCTATGTTTAATATAACAACTTTAACAAGTTTGTATTGGTTATTTTAAAACTTTCTCCAGTAACACTAAAAAACACACACCAACACTAAAAACTACCCACTGTTCTTGAAATAATTCTATTGTTTCCATTTTCAACTGCTAGAGAATGACAATGGAAAATATTTTAAGTTATGTCTCAAAGTTATTTCACTTAAATACAATTTAACTTTATCCTCAGAACCTGTTATTACAGCTTTGGTAGTTTAACATCCACACACAAAACAGAATTGTTTCCAGTTCTGAAAGCTCTAAACATTTGGTAATTGATCACGAGCCATAAGGAAAAGAATGAAGCAAAGCACTGTACACCTTCAATTTTCATTAGCACATAAATGTTGATGAGGAAAAATATCCAGTCAGTTAATTCCAAGGAAAAATAATTTTAATTAATGTCACTGGTTCAAAAGCCCCCAAATTTGATAGTCACAGACATTCTCATATATGAAAAACATGTTTTCTCTAACCTCATTGAAGAGCAGTTCCCTCCTCTGCTGTTTTCTTAGGTCCATTTTCTTAACAGCCACTTGTTTCCCAGTGTGCTTCTCTGTCACAATGCAGACAATGCCCGTGGAGCCTTCTCCGATCTTGATGAAGTTTTCCAAGTACTCCCGTGGATCACCTGCGTTAACTACAAGCTGCAGAGCAGCTCTGAACTGTTCATGGGATACACGTGTGGCTTGCTGTTGTGTTGATGAACTCCAGCTTGGATACTGGTAAGCACCTTGGCTAACATATTGAAAGTTCGACTGAGGTGGCGGCGGCGTATTGTGGTATTGAGATGTTTTGCAGTATGATGATGTAAAATAATGGCTAGATGTTGCGTAGTTGGGGTTGGTTGGACACTGAGGTAGCTTTGATGGGCCTCGAGGATAAGTGTCTGACCAAGTTAGCGGAGGACTTACGCCCCTTTGTAGTTTTTCATAATCCACCTATAACACAAAAAACTAACGGATAATCCAATTATGCTCATGCGTTTTCTAAAAGTGAGCAGCTTGCTGCAAACCTAATAACTACTGACATGGTCTAACCTCTTTATGATAAAATGTACACAGTCTGAACGGAAGGCCTTGGACACTGCCTCACGATCGATCACAATTGCAATTAATTACAACCCCTGATTCATTTAATCAATCACTTTCACCAGCAGTGCTCAAGGATGGACAGGACATAAAACGTAACTCTGCTATCAATTGCCAGCACCACTACTGGCTGTCTGCCAAGAGTCCCCTGATCCATTTTAGTTAAATGCACATTAATCTGAATTTGGCAGAGTAATCAAGGACCTAACTGAACTGTGAAATTGAATTCTACTGTGGAACATCATTTGGCCACTTTATGCTAAGACTGCCGGAGAGAAATACTGTGGCATCAATTTGTCACTGCTATCTCCTGTTAAGATGGAGAAGACAGAGTGTCCAATACTCTTCGATTACATTATATCTGGGACATAACTGGAAACAGAATTATCACTGATAAAAGATCAGCATTTGAAAAGAAAAGAATCATTAGCTATTTCAAAATGGAAAATTTGATAGAATTTTGCTTATTTTAAAAACCATTCCTCCTCAGATGATTCCCCTTCTGAACAGAAACTTGCCATTTAAATTGCTAAGTAACAATATTCCTTTGTAACGTGGTGTTCAGACTAATCCTGTGTAAACATCAGTGATTAAGAAAATCACTGATATAGTTCTGAGAAGAGGCACAGCAAACCGGGCACCGAAATGCTGCACCATTTCTTGTGCATCTCATTCTCAGGCCTCTAGATCTCTATATCAGGGGTAACCAAACTTTACAATCTGTTCTATGATGTTAATGTAACTGATTCCTCCCTGCATTTATAATTTATATTTGTCAAGTTTCCTTTTTTGACTTTAATGACTTTCGAAATTTGGAAGAGATCATTTTTAGCAAAGACCATAGCATCAATGGAATGATGGATCTGCAGGTTGAGATGTACACTAATTAAGGAACATGAATTTAAAATTTGATGCATGGCCTTCAAACATCCATTAGACATGACAATAGGGTTGAGACCAAAAGCTTGAGCATCCTGTCATTACATGCTAAGCTGCATTACTATTACAATGTAACAACTGAGGGCCAGTCTGGAAGGGGAGGAGTGTGAGCAATCAGCAGGCTGCTGGTCTACACGCACTTGCAGCTGTTTTCATTACAGCATTGGTGTGGTGTTTGAACCCAGATCCCTTCTTGGAAGAGATAGTATCAGGCTGTGAGGTTTAGGGTACAAAATGTAGTGGAGAACAAGCATAAATAGATACAGGTTTTGGGCAAATTAACTTTGCTGTTTTCGATGACTGGATTACAATCACTGAAGTCACAAAAATAATTCAGATGCAATCATCATGTCTCAGTGATATGTGAGGTATAATTTTTGATGCAAAAGAAAATATTTGGTATTTTGCACTAATTCGTTGTAGTATGTATAGGTTTGTGCTGCAAAATATTCTTGTGTAATTTAGCAGTACAGAGGTTTGAGTTGCGTACTTTCCCATATACAGAATTTACAATCCTTCCAACACTGATGGGAAGTTGTGGTAAATGGATGAAGCATAATTTTTCTTGGTAAACCTCAAAAACTGGAGGGTCAATTTACCTGGGTTATTCTTACACAGTCACCTCTGAGCTTTCTCCATAAGTACTACCGCTGCAACTGAGCTGTCTTTCCATTGTCTCGTCTCTTCAACGCGACGAGGTGTGAAGCAGTTAAAATGAATGACCGAAGTGGAACAAATTCAAAACTTGTAGCTGGTATGATTTGGAATTGGTATTTAACATTTATTCAATTTGTTTCTCCTAATCACCATTAACTATGGAGATACAACAGAATGGTGTTTCCATCCCCTTCCAACTGCAATTTAAATCATTGCTTTGGAAGCTTTTAAACAAATTCACATTTGCAAACTTTGAGTTTACAAAAACAAAACAAGGTGTGAAATGGACAATATTCAAATCTTTCCATTCTGCAAGACAGAGTGTTATTATCAGTTAGGTACTTCCTATAATCAGGTGCTTTATTTACCTGGAAATAAAAGTAGATTAAATAAATTAAATCTGCCCTGTAATAAAATTCCATTTTAAGAATGTTAATTTTTTTTTACATAAGTACATAAATATATATATACACATAAAATTTAAGGCAGCTACCATATTTACATGCAGAAAGCAACTGTGAAAATAAGGAACACTTTATAGCTATTACCAGAGAACTGCAAATATTGCTATTCCATTGCAACAAAAGCCGTGACTGTTTTGGTCAATTGCTGTAATATAGGACAGCACTTCAACCAGTACAGGGGAAACGTATGTCATGCTTTCTGACTCTACTTCACCATATTACTGTTCATTTTCCATTAATAGTATTTTGCATTCCTGTAATGGATTCACTCCCCAAGGAAAACCTTTCATTGCTCGTAAATACTGACTACATTCGAAACCATGTCTGCAGTCAGATTATGTTCTAACATGGTGTCTGACACAAAAAGCTACAGAAAATTGAACAAACACTATGCTGTGGCGCATAAGTAATAACTCAAAGGGATGGTTTTGTCCGCAGTCTTCCCCCATTAAAGGAACAGTGTCCCCATTTTGTAACAGAACCAAATATCTGGTTGTGAAATGATCAGGGGGGTAAGTCACCAAAATTTCTATTTGAAAATCATCCCAGCAAGTGAACATCCAATGGGAAAACCTGCATGCTGTCAGCTCAAAAATCATTTTTGTTGAATGTCACGATAGTAAAAAGGTTTTGTGTAACCGGAGGAAAAGGTCTATGTCTGTATGTGTGTGAGACAGAACAGGACTGCTGGTAGAACACTCCTTCCATTACTAGCAGGCAGTGCCACCATGAGTGTGGAACGAAACATTCCTGAATATAGCAAGATCAGACCTCTGGTAAACACAAGAATGAAAAAACAAAATCAATATCCAACCAAAAAAAACCCCACAAAATGTTGTCATGAAGTCCCCTAAGTATAATCGAGATGGATGCAAAAGTCCTGTAGACTCTTTGGTGTGGGCAATATTCCACCTAATTTCCCTCTACATGCTTTTGCTTGGGCAATTCTTTAGGCACACACACCAAGCAGAAAAATCTGGCCTATAGTGTTGACAAGAGAAAGACAATACCGAAATGTAGTTAGCGTGACAGCTGCCATTAATCTACATGTACTGCAAGGGCTCTTGTGGCACAGTGGTCGTGTTCAAGTTCCAACTGCTCCAGATGTGCATAAGAACATTTCTAAACAGGTTGATTAAATAAAGAGTAATTCTGACTTAGCTGTTGAGAGATCACTTCAAGTCAATGATTGTTGCTGACATTGAGTATGCAACTCATTCCTTCTGCCCCTTTACTAACAGCCTCTTTGGCAGCAGGTTGGCATAGTAAATAAATAACTCACAAGTCTACCTAGATTGGTTGCGCTTCCCTGAAAGGTGGTTTTCTTATGGACACAAACCTGTTTTCGTAAACTATAGAAGGCTGAAGTGCACACACTGGCTTGTTTCATGCACAAAATGATAGTGATCTTGTCGACCGATGGAAAAGGCTATAGTCCTCAATAAAATAAAACTGTCTTTGACTTCAGGATAATTTCTGCACATGTAAAAAACTAGATTTTCTAATTGATAACGCGAATGTTATGGGTGTAATTAATCAGAGAAAGAGCTGGAGACATTTGAAATGGAAGCTTTTTTCATTTGCTTATGAGATCAGTGTTACATGTTGGGTCAGCACTTATTTTCATTCATAGTTTCCCGAGAGAGAATGTGGTGCTGACCCGTCTTTTTGAATTGCTAAAGTCAATAGGGATACCTACAGTGTCGAAAGGAAGGGAGTTCCGGCATTTTAACCCAACAACAATGAAGGAACAGTGATATCTTTTATAAAAATCTAGAATTAAGAGTTGAATGATGAACATGAATCCATTGTTGATTGTTGGAAAGAAACCATCTGGTTCACTAATGTCCTTTAGAGAAGGAAGCTGCCATCCTTACCTGGTCTGGCCTACACGTGACTCCAGACACACAATACTGCCCTCTTGGCGATTAGGGATGGGCAATAAATGCTGCCCAGCCAGCAATGCCCTCATCCATGAATAAATAAAGAAAATAAACATAATAATTTCAAGCCAGACAGACTGTGGCTTGGACAGGAACTTATACGTTATGCAGGTTGGCATTGTAGCTCGGTGGTTAGCACTGTTGCCTCACAGTGCCAGAAATGTGGGTTCAATTCTAACCTTGGGCAACTGTGGAGTTTGCATATTCTCTGTGTCTGTGTGGGTTTCCATCGGGTGCTCCAGTTTCCTCCCACAGTCCAAAGATGTGCAGGTTAGATGCATGGCCTTGGGAAATGCATGGTTACAGGGTTAGGGAGGGGGTGTGTCTGGGTGGGATGCTCTTTGGAGGGTCGATGTGGATGGGGGTTAGGGGAGGGGTGTTGCTAATTGCCTGCTTCCACGCTATAAATTCTATGAGTGCCTATGCATCTGCTGCTCTTGTCTTCATGATGGCAGAGGTGATGACACCACTAAATTCCATTGCCATTAAATAAAATTAAGTTCCTACTTAGGTAACATTCCTGACTATATGGTTCTACAGCCAATAGAACTACTAATATTTCGACAACTAAAAGCCTTCATTATGAAAGCACTGGAGCTGTCTCACAAACCGAGTTCTATAACGGATGGTTAGTTGGGCAGTTTTCAATACAATTTCTTCAGCCCATTCCCCAGATGTTTGTGGCTGCAACCACAAGCTGCAATAGGCTTACTTCACAACTGTGACATGAACTGACCAAGAAGGCTGAAATTCTGGCTGGGTCTGGGAATTGAGTAATTAACTCTTCTTCTTTCTAGAAAAAAATTACATTCAAAGCATAAGAATGAGTTTAAATTTTACAATTTGTAAATTGAAAGGAACCGTTTTTCCTTGGGTGGGGGTAGCTCTTATGAGGGGGCATAGTCTTGAAGTGAGTGGTGGTAGATATAGGGGAGACGTCAGAGGTAGGTGCTTTACTCAAAGTGGTAGGGGCGTGGAATGCATTGCCGGAGCGGGTAGTGGAGTCGGCCTAGTTAGGGGCATTTAAGCGACAATTAGACAGGCATATGGATGATAGTATAAGGTAGGGATGGAGGTTAGATAGACCTTAGGTTTAGGGTAAAGGTTCTGCCCAACATCGTGGGCCAAAGGGCCTGTACTGTGCTGTACTGTTCTACTGTTCTATGGGTTTAGGTGTTGACAAAGCAGCCTTGGTGAATTACTGAAATGCATCTTGTAAATGGTACGCACGACTGTCAATTTACATCAGTGGTAAAGGGAGTGATTGTTGAAGGTAATAATGGATGAGGCACCAATCAAGCAGGCTGCTTCGTCCTAGATGGTGTCAAGCTTCTTCAGGGTTGCTGAAATTGCTCTCCATGCAAATGGAGAATATTCCATCACAAACCATGGACAGGCATTGGGGAATGGGAGATAAGTTACTCACCACAGAATTGGTGATATCTAACCAACTTTTGTAGCCAGTATTTGTACGGCTGGTCTAGCTGATTTTGGTCCAATCTGACAATGAACCAATCTGATCCATGATTATCAGTGGACAAAAGAGCCCAAATGATGGCAGTCACCGTGACACAACCGATATCTGCTATCATAAGTATCTTACAATGGGGAATTGATGCTGCTGATCTGTTTCTATGATGATGATTGTGAGATATTTATCAGCTACGATACTATGGTATATCACCAATTCTTCAAAATAGGGCATGAAAGGAAGAACGGGGCCTTGGTTTAACTTTGCAACTAAAAGATAGCGCCTCCAGCAAAATAGACCACTCTCAGCATAGAACTAGAGTAGCAGCCTTGATTGAACTGGGAACCAATTTATACCTTCTTTTTCTGCAATGATGTTTTTAAACCACATACAGTCTACTTGTGGGCATAGGGTCATAGAGATTTACAGCACAGAAAAAGATCTGTCTGCTTATCAAGGATTGGGCCAAAACAACACCTAACTATTTTACTCACATTTTACAGCACTTGGCCCGTAGCCGTGTATGCTTTGCCATTGCAAGTGCACATCTAAATACTTCTCAAATGTTACAAGGTTTTCTGTCTCTACCATGCCTACAGACAGTGAGTTCCAGATACCCACTAACCTCTGAGTGAAAAAATATTTGTCCTCACATCACCACAATACCTTCTTCCCCTTATCTGAAATACATGCCCCTGCTCATTGATCCCTCCACCAAGGAAAAAAAGTTTCTTCCCTTCTACCCTGTCTATGTCAGTTTTATACATCTCAATTATGCCCCCTCCCACCTCCGTCTCCTCTGTTCCAAGGAAAACTATCCCAGTTTATCCGATCAGTCTTCATAACTAAAACTATCCAGCTGAGGCAACATCCTGGTAAATCTGCACTGCACCCTCTCCACCACCATCACATCGCTCCTTGAATGTGGACTCCAGACCAAAACACAATACTCTAGCCGTAAGCTAACCAACATTTTGTACAGTTCCAACAAAACCTCCTGTCTTAAACTCTACGCCTTATTATGTTCAAATGCAAGTATTTTATAATATGTAATAACAATTCAGACAATGCAAGGTAAATTAGAAATTAGCAAGGGATCAATTTCTCAGATAAGCAAGAAAATTCACAGAAATGCAACAATATTCACCAGTCTACATCATTGTGACAAATTGTACCAAATTAGGCATCCACTGACAGACTTGTTAAAGACCCCTTAAATTAATATATTGTCCATCCCTGATTGCCCTTTGACCTAAGTGCTTGCGATTAAGAGCTATTATATTGTTGCCGACCTGGAATCACATTTATATATAAGACTAGGTAATTGAACTGGATGGGTTTTCACAACAACCAATAATGGTTATGTGGTCACTTTAGGCTATCTTTAAATTCCAGACTGCTTTAAAAATTGAATTTAAACTTCTTCATCTGCCGAGTTGCGATTCAAACCCATATTCCCAGGGCATTAGGCTGGGATCCAGATTACTAATCAAGTGATATTACCACTATGCCACTGCCTCCCGTCATTTTAGTAGCTCTGACGCTTTTTCACCAGCACTTCACCGTGTCAGTCATTTGATATGATGATAATATAAACACTATCAATGCAGCCTTGGCAATAGCACTCAGCCTCCATGTTAAAAGGTGAACATGACTCTTCACTGCAGTACTGGTAGAATACTTAAATGAAGGCACCAGCAATTCAACAGCACATAAAAAATTTGATTGCACTTGAATCACATTGCAGCTAACAGTTAAACCGGAGTGAACATGAAAAGAATTGATTTGATCTTTGCAGTTAGTGGGGCTTTGCTTTGCTGAAATTGACCACTAGGACTTCTAGTTCTTGTACTGCAAAAATATTTAATCAGGATATTGAGAATGTGAAAGATTCTACGTAAATGCAAGCTGCGTGCTTTAGTAAAACTATTTGATCCAATATTCTTTGAAGGATTTATATACTATCAGCATGGTTTCCAGTATGCTTGGAGTTTTTTGAGATCTCTAAGTGCTGTTGCAAGGTTGTCCTCTATCAAATGTGGCAAAATCCCAATTCGACATTGATGCAATCTCCACTTGACAATGAAGGTGATGGTCACTGTGCTTGCTGGCTGACGTACTGGCGTGAGTTTTGTGTCACCACTTTTAGGGAAGCCCTATCATATTATGTGCTACTCAGGGACTTAACTGGACAGCATCAGGATTCTCCAGAATCAAGGACTCCATGGCTGAAGGTGCTATCCACCAAAAACTGCCAGTCAATTAGGGAGACAGTGGTTGCTGCTGCTGCTGTGACATCATCCTGAAGCCTTGTACTATTACCGGAGGCCAGGCCAAAGGTAAGTGGTGACAACTCGAGAGGTATGCTGAATTGCAGCAGATCTCACTTCCCAATGCCTGGTTCCCTCAACTGAGCACCAACCGCCTTTGAATGAGGGAGCTCCATAGAAGTCTACAGGTAACCGTGTACACGTTGGCTTGTCATGGTCCCTGCACAGCGAGCACTCTGCCCGCTGCTGGATTAATACTAGGAGCAACACAGAGAATTTTGAGTGGGATTAAGTAATCAATGTTTCATAATACTCAATTATTTAAGACCTCAACTGGCCGCATGGCAGGAAATTAGTAATGGAGAGTGAAGACTGAAAGGCAGTGGTGTCTCCACCTGTCATCCTACCCCTTGATTAAATATGCTCTGTCACCAAACTCACAAAGGTGAGGGCATTACATTCCATCCATCATTTTAATATTTCTCCCTTATTTCCAGGCTGTTTACATCCACTATACTGTTTCCTCCTCCAGTTTCCTGGTGAGACAGTATAAGCAAAATTATATTAATACTGTCCTGCATCTAAATTAAAAGATATCCTGCTCCCTATAAATATAATTTTGGGGAGAGGGCTCGCTACAAAAAATGAAGGCTTGTAGGTTTCAATCTGATCACCCTTTTAATTATGTGACATCTCTTAGTTATTGCTAATCAATCAATCTCTCTTGAACTGAATATTAATGATTGTTAAGTGTGGAGATTCATTCTTTCAGACTTTTGGGGCATTACAAACTTTACATTGAAAACATTTTTCCTCATATTCCTTTCCTCCATTTTACTTCCACTTTTGTAGTACCCGATATGCTACTACAAAATGGAATTCATCCATTTTGGTGAATGGATCCACTGAATCATCCACTGAAATTCACCCCCTTCCTTCACAGTCCTTATACTGTTAATTTCATTATCTTTCAATTTGACTAATGAAATACACAGTTGCTTGCCCTGTTCAATCAGGTCCAAATTTCCATCTGATTGCACCATCAAATACTCAAGACTTTCAGCAACATGTCAGGCAAAATTCATAAAAGCCTAACCAATCAAAGGCAGTCTAACCTCAGGCAGAAGCCACAACAGATGCCTTATTTCATCAATTTGTGAGCCAGTATTTTTGATTCAATAAGACAGGGCACAATTTTTTGTGCATTGCTGTTAAAGTTTACAGCTTCTCAAGTCACCAATCCTAGACTGCTAATTCCTGATTTAACCCTTCCTGACCTTCAGGCTCTCTTTAAAAAAAACTTCTTGCTTCTTCCTCTAGCTTAAATCATTGAATTTTTTTTAAACCATTGTGGCAGAAATTCCAAAACTATATTTTAAAATTCAATAAAGATTAAACACGATAATGATTAAAATCATTTAAACTCCCACCATATACAGTCGAGGAGATAATGGAAGTATCCCAAGAAAAGTTAGTGATGAAGGCTAGGTTCCAACATGTGTCAATGCTGGCAGTGAGATTAGGGTTAGCAATACCCAAGGAAGTTGTGTGGAGCCTAGGTGTCTTCGATCCTGCCACTTCCTGACCAGGGACTAAAACAATGTTGGAAAATTAGAGCAAGCCTGCCTGGAGGACATGCTCCCTGGTCTACTACCGAGAGGCCACTCCTATGGGCAGTTGACACCTGGACAGGTAGTGCTGCCAACCTCCATTCCAAATCTGGAAAAAATGGCCCTAGCACATGATAGTACCAGCAAACTGGAAGGCTGGGCAGTGGTAAGAAATACCATGCCAACCAACCTCTAGGATCACCCCATATAGCTAAAACTCTTCCCCCCCTTTCACAGGTCGCCACAAGATCGAGAGCCAAAGGGCCTGTACTGCGCTGTAATGTTCAATGTTAATGTGTTACTACAGCCAATGTTGCAAACACAGGAATACCAAGGTTGAAATTTAATGGATAAAATGGCTAAGTAACTTGCACTGAACTTTACTGTTATTCCAATCCAGAAGATTAAAAATAAAAATCTCTGTTCAAATGTAAGTTGTTCACGTATTCTTTTTTACAACCTGTGACTGTACATTCTGTCACTTCAGTATTAACTTGTTAATCTATTTTGTTACTCAACACTACTGTACAGTTAGTGTGCCCACCTCCGTTCAAGTACTGTTTCCAGTGTTCAATTACACAGTAATAAAATACAGTGTCCTAAAACAATGGAAGTTAATATCAATATGTCTTAAGATGTTAACTAAATGGACAACATGGATAGTAACTACTAGAATGACTACTTAGTACATTTGTGGTGATCATAAACAAATGCTCAACAACGAAAATAATTCTGCAGTCTTTTTCCATATGACACTTGCTGAGCTATTAAGAGACATATTAAATTTATGGCTTACAGACTGCCCATTTGTGAAAATGATCTGTTAATTGGAAGCTTCAATCCAGGGTTTGGAAATTTGATATTTTTTAAATGTTACTTAAATTGAAAGCTATAAATTGCAATTGGAAATATATAACTCTTCCAAGTTCGGCAAAAATGAGAGCGCAAGGATGGTGGATGAATATTCAACAACACATGTAAGTAAATATTTCTGAATTCAGAACCGTCAATACATATGTCTTACTTTGAGCAGCTTGCAGATATTGGCTTTTTAATTTTTATTGTATTTGTTTACCATTTCATATACCAGTATTTTTGATATTTTAATATTTGAATAAGGGCAAATAAACTTTCCATTAAAATAATGGTTTCTGTTCTTGTTGGTAGTTCACAGAGTTGTGTGATGCAACTTAGATACAAGCAACTATGGCTTTAATTGAACTGTTTCAGTTTAAGCTTGATTTCATTTTCACTAACTAATGCTACATTGATTATGACATAAACACAGTTTTATTATTATATCTTCCCCACCAATGTGCCTCCTTTTAACAACAGGTTCTTAAAATTTTGATTATATTCTACAACAGGTTCACTGGGCAAGAACCATTTGAACTGGTGCTGCCAGTAAATATGGTGCTGCCATATTTACCCCATGGACACACATTCAAGAATAGCATCAAGTGACTTCCTAATGGGTGTGTATCTATAATGTGATCTCCAGTTCTGCTTAATAGGGATTAGTTAACAGTATTTGTTAACCTCCGAATAGGGACTTGGGGTTACGCAGGGGAATTTTTTGGGGAGAGGCTGCATGAGGGGAAAAAATCTGCACAGCAAGAAAAATCCAACTGCTTGGATTTCTTCTAACTACCTGCATTTATTTGTACACAGGATGCAAGTGTCACTGCTGGGCCAGAATTTATCGTCCATCCCCAGTTGATGGTGGACCACCTTCTTAATAACTAGGCTACTTTGGAGGGCAGTTAAGGATCAATGACGTTTGCTGAGAGTTTGATGTCACACACTTACAAGATCCAGCAAGGAATGCATTTTTCTTCCCTGAATGGACACTGGTGAAGCAGATGGGTTTTTATTTATTTTAAATCAACCAGTTCAAAGATGTTATTGCACACCTCTGAAGCAGATGAGACCTGAACCAGGGCTTTCTGGCTCAGAGGGAGAGACACTACCATTGCACCACAAGAACCCTTTAAGCTTACTGCACCTGGTATTCCATTCAAGTACTAACCAGGCCAAAGTCTGCTTAGCTTCTGAACTTAGATGAGATCAAGTGTTTTCAGACTGCTATGGCCACAGATGGATTTCTATGACAATCTGTTCATACACAATAACAATTATGGATTTGCTCCATTACCTTTTGTTCCAGATTTATCAACGAACTGAATTTAAATTCCCCAGCTGCTGTGGTGAGATCTAAGCTCAAATTAGTTAGCTCAAGTTATCCCAGTAACCATAACCACTATGCTATCCATTCCCAGTACAGGTATTCTGTTTTCCAATAACAGTACTTTTTCTGACTTCCAAGTACCAATTTCAAGTCATAACATGAACACTTATGGCACAAACACTTTGTCTACCATCTCTCAACTAGCCAAAACAAAAACTAGATATCCAGTTTAACGTCCCTTTCCAGCTCTTGGACTGCATTTTGCATCAAACTATGGACAAGTTTATACACTTTTGACTGACAGAAGGAGAACAAGAATTTCAGCCTGCAAGTTTAAGTTAGGTTTGAAACCATGCTCCATAAAAGGAGAGTATTTTCCAGTGCAGCAATGAAACACAATTCAGTCCCTTTCAAAATTAAGTAGCTAACCAGTCATCACATTCTGTGGATTTTGACATTTTAAACATTGTCTGAAAATTCTGAAAGGATTAAAAATTCATCTTATGGATCAGAGTTTCAATACCAGCTAAATGTGAGTGAGTTAGGGCACTGA
Source organism: Stegostoma tigrinum (assembly GCF_030684315.1). NCBI lineage: Eukaryota > Metazoa > Chordata > Chondrichthyes > Orectolobiformes > Stegostomatidae > Stegostoma > Stegostoma tigrinum. Next base: position 8,096,209 of record NC_081362.1, on the reverse strand, counting down.
TGAATGTAACATTTTGAAGTCCAGCATGAATGTTGCATTTAAAAATGCATGCTAGATGTTCTCAATGCATAGTTATATAATTTCATTCTGAATCAACATTTTAAATTTGTGTAAAGTAAACGTATTTCTGCAAAATGCTTGAAAGTCATCATTAGTCAATTAGGATTATTTTTATTTTTCCTACATAGATAAGTGCTTTATGCACTGATGCATTGCAAATTAATTCAAGTCCTGTTTTAGTACCCATCTCAACATCCTCTACTGAATGAAACACTCCATAGAGTAAAATCAGCAAGTATAAAAAGGAAAATGAAAACAATGATTGTATTAGATAGTGATGCCATGCCCAATTTAACTTGACCATGTCAGTGTAATAATTACTTACTGACAGTACATTCTTATCTCACATGATCTTCACTTTGCTGTCAATGGAGTTAAAGGCTCCTGCACTGAAAAATTACACTGAATTTGAGAAAAGGAAACAGTAACTAGTTTGGTTTTAAGGGCAGTTCTTGTTTGATTGCCTGATTTGCAAAATGCATTCTAGTGGCTCCAAGATCGGGAAGATGCTTGTCCAAATTCAAATCAAGTAGCTTTTTGTTTTGGCAGACTCTTACCAATTTTTTTCTGAAGCTTTGCAGCTAATTTACAAAGGCCAGGAGGGCAGCAGGTTGGATTTCTTGTGTATTATGAATTAGATAACAGGAATAGGAAGACAGCAGTTAACCCCTCAAGCATTTCCTGCAGCCCAGGAGTATACTTGGCTGTGGCCCATCTCCTACTCAAGTTGAGGGGTGGGTGTAGGTGCTTAAGAAGTGGATATAGGGAGAATAAAACAATGTAGGGTTCCTGTTTCCTAAATGCAATCCAGTGACTCTGCTGGACAATAGGAGTAGAGAAGATGAAGAGTGAATCAAATTTAGCTACAGCACCTACCATTTCGCTCACCATTTAACTCACATGATGGATGCCTATTTAAATATAGCAATGAGTAAAGTATGGAGACTGATATCTTAAGACCCATAAAAAGGAGAATAAAGAAATAGGAGACACTGTTTAAAGGTAAAGAGTCGACCATTATTTAAGACAGAGAAAAGGGGAATTTTGAATTATGAAATGAAATGTTATTTTGGGTAGGGGGACTGTGACCTAATTAAATGGTGGCTTGAGTGTTCGAATGACCTAGACCTGATCTTAATTTGTATGTTCATACATATTACCTCACTGAGGTGTCTTCGGGAGGGAGGTGAGAACTTAAACTGTCCAGAAGAACATTCAAAAACCTTTGAAACAAAGTTGCACTGTCAATGGGAAGTGATTCGAACATATGCCAAGGCTTTAGATTAATTATAATATTACTAGACCCAATTGTTCCTTTATTCCACTGATGCTACTATCCAGCATGCAACTCAGAACATATGTGAAATACAATATGTCACTCCATTTTATACCTGGGAGTGATGTTTTGTTCACAGCTTCTGCAAATAGGAAAACACACTTGCTATTATTTCCAAATCATGTAACTACACTATCATTCTGATGTTTTAGTGAGAAGTTATCTTCCCTTACGTGGTGACAATCCATACAGATGGTAATTTTAGAAAGTGGAATAAAAGATTCAAGAGTAAAAATAAATTGATTAGTGACAGCTTCCAATATTTTCCACATGGAGACACTTCATTAGCTCTACTTTTCATAGGGGAGAAGTATCAACTGCATCTTTTCCTCTTGTGATAATAAAAAAAAACTTGTTATAATTTCAAAGAAATACAACACATAGTAAAGTTTAAAAATAAGCTTTTGCATAAAATTTATGAGTCATAAATATCTTTTCAAGCAATGCGTACTTTTTCAAAAAGAAAATGATCATTTACTACCATAGTATTAAATCTAATCAGTTCCACTTTGGTCAGTCCCTGCAGATGCATTGCATCCAGAATCGTTAAATTGTGCAGGTCTCTCACTGGTATCCGTATGCATTATCACTGGCTATTCCTCTGGTATTTGTTTGTTCTCAGGCTAATGTTTATTCCCTGGGTCATGTTCCTTCTCCAGCATTATAATTCCTGTGACAAATGCTATTGCTGCTGATCCATTGTTTCTTTTTCCCAGGGACAGTGAACTTTCCGGGACTGTTAGTCATTATGTACTCTGTGTAGTTTGTGACAGAACGGCTTTCTGATCTGTGAGGAGATGACTTCTCTGTGTTTATGCAAATGCATGTAGTTTTGAAAATAAATCTGGTTGTTTATGTTCACCACAGATGACTGGTGTAGGAGCCTCGTGTTGCCATTTGGGCTGACTTTTGATGAGTGTTGAATGTTTGCACTGACAGGCTCTCCAACTGAGATCTTGCGCTGACTTGGCAGTCTTATCAAAGTTAAATCTGGTTCTCTGTTGTTTCACCTTGATTTTATGATTCATGCCTGCTTTATGAAGGAGTTGAATTCTTCACTCATAGCTTGAGGGCCACTGTCACTCATCATAATGTCCAGAATGCTGTAATGATCGAACTGTGTTTTCAGGCTTTCTACATTCTCAATGGTAGTTGGTATCAACTGGTCCAATTTCTAGTAGTCAGGATAGGAGTTGATAATAACAGGATAATCAGTTCTTGAAAGATTGAAGAGATCTGCTCCAAACTTCAGTGATGTTCTTTCTGGAATGTCATGTGTAATACGCAGCTCTTCTGCTTGCTTAGAACCATACAGTATAGAAAACACTCTTTTGCCCATTGAGTCTACACTGACAAGCTTAGCAATTTCTACACGTGCTGCACTTGATGACATGGTTCTTACTTCATTGGCTGTGTTTGGCCAGTAGTGCAGATTTTTTTGCCTTCCTCAGTCTAGACTCAATTCCCCGATGGCTTGCACAGATGTGCTTCAGCAACTCTTTGGTCATTTCCTTAAAAATAATGATACTATTTCCTTTGTACAAGATGCCACCCTGGGCTAATACTTCATCTCTGTATACACGATAATCTCTTATGGGTAGGTCCCTGATGATTTCACATTATTCTTTCATCACTAACTCCTGCAGCACTTCAAGGTTGCTATTTTTTGCACCATTTGCATGATTTATGTAAGATGCCTGACTTTCAGGTTCAAATTCTCTGCTGAGTTAATGATTTCTAGAGCATGACAAACTGTTGTTTCATGTTGAATCTGGAAGATCACCATCCTGGCTTAGCGTCCTCAACTTCCTTCAGCGTTGTTTTCAACAGAATGTGAGCAACATTTAGCTGTTCTCTTGCTTGTATGTCATGTTCATATGATGCTTTTTGTAAATAAAGTAATATTCTTTGCACTCATTCTGAGTGTAGGGTCATTCAGTTTGCATTAATGGTCAGGACACCAACGCAAGATCTTGTTCTTGCTGCATATCGGTTGCTGCCATCACATCGCAAGATAACTTTATTATTGATACTGCAGTCCTCAACATTAGCATTATTACTTCCCATACCCGGTCATATCAATACAGTGCACTGCTCGCATACCCAATTAACGGTCCTCCGCATGCTGCAGTGCTCCATGAATCACAGTGCAAACTGGAGGAACAACATCTCATCTTCAGATTGGGCACTATAAACCTTCTGGGCTTAATATTGAGTTCAACACCTTCAAATTGTGAACCAACTCCCATTTCTTCCCTTTCTTTTAGCTTTACTTGTTACATTCTCTGTCACCATGTCCTCTCTTCTCTCCCCCACCCCAGTGGAACCGTCTTCTCTTACAAGTCTGGCAGTTAGACACACCATTGTTCTGCCATTCTCACATTCCAATCACTTAATCTGAACCATCAACATCTTTTCTCCATCAGCACTGTACACCCCATCACCGCCAACCTGCACTGCCTCACTCAGAGGTGTTGACTTGTTGGGCTGAAGGCCTGTTTCTACACTGTAGGGATTCTATGAATTCCATGAATATGGCATAAAAGTTGCACCCCTCCTCCACACTTCACTTCAGCGATGAAGAGTCATCTAGGCTCGAAATGTTAGCTTGTTCTCTCCATGGATGCTGTCTCATTTGCTGTGATCTCCAGCATTTGTTTTCAGTTGGCACTAACTTTTTTTTTCCTTGATTCTCTTGCTCTGTGCCCTAGGTACCACTGCAAATGCTTAACAGTGACCTTGTAAAGAAGTTCATACTCTGATGACAAATTAGGCAAAAATTTTGTCATATAGCTCACAAATCCAACAAATTGTTGCACTAGTTGGTTGCTAATTTTGGCTACAAAAGGACATTGTACAGTTCTCACCTTGTCAGAAACTGGACAATGTCCTTTTGTTGTTGGTGCATGATGCAATATGTGGCTTCACATATCTTCAATCGCATCTTTCTCTTGCTCACCTTCAGGTTCAACTGCCGACCGCTCTATCTCTGCGGTCACTCCAGATTCTGATTGTGGTCTGTGGTTGGCTTCTTGTGCTGTGTATCCACATCTACCAGCTAGCAAATGACTCACAAACAGCTTCCACCTTGGAGATCACTGACTATGCAGCCATTTGTTCCACACTAAAGCTGCTGCCTCCAGCATTACTTGTTAACTACCATCCTTCATACTGATGGGAGTAAACTACTTAATCTCAGCAAGTTGTGGCAACATTCCTCCAATCACTGGCATATGAGATGTAGAGATATTAAGCTTTATTGAGATCCTTTAGATCTACACATGTACTCATTTTCCAGGCATTTTCCACTGCTTCCATGCTGCTAATGCAGTCCATAGGAGTTGTCACTTTCTTAATAACTCCCTCTTTTTCTAGATCTTTGATGTTATCTTTCTGACTGGACTTTATGTTAGTTGGTACTCTACTTGGCATATGCTGCATTGGTCTTACACTGTCATCCACTACAAGATGATATTCATCAGGAGGGCATTCAAGATCTGTAAAAATATATATGCAATCTTCTCAGATCAGTTCACAGTCAGTGACCTCGGAGGTCAACATTCTAACAGTCACAAAACTACGTATCAACTTTAGACCAAATGATGCCGAAGTGTTTATGTTGTAAAGTGATTTGTCAGAAAAATTGTTGGCTGATATCTCCTGTACCTTTATAGGCTTGTTTTGCATTTCCTCCTGGCTAAACACTCGTGTGGAAAGAGATGCAGTTTCCTGTTATTACAGCATTACCTACCCCATGTTAGACATGGTTCCTTTTCTTTGGTCTGATGCTTCCACAATACCTGCTTCCAGTTTCACTGTTTTGACATTTTTGCTAGCTTTTCTGTAAAAAAATTCTTCCTTTTCCTAATCTGTTTTCGTTCAGCTTTGAATGGCTCGCTGCATAATGCAAATATTTATCTATTCTCCCAATAATGTAATCCAGCTAGGGATTGACAAGCTCAGAGCTTCTGTACAAGCTGATACCTTTGGGGCAATTTTCTCCTCTTTGAGCAGATGTGCTCTCTTTGCAGGATTTTATGCTTAAAACAAATCTGTCTCTGATGATATTCTTTTTAAGTTGTCCAAACCGTTAACATTTAGCTCACTGTATCAACATGCTCACACATTGATTAATAGTCTCCCTCTCCCTTGAACACTGATGTTGAACAAATAATATCAGAATAGGTTTCTGAGTGCATCTCCGAAGCCTGCAAAATCTCTGCTTTTCTGCTCCTCAGTAAGATCTGGCCAAAATACAGCTTCTGCAACGACAGATGGAAGGATTGTAACTCTTAGATGTTCAAGATTTTAAAAATGAATTCTGTTGTTAATTTGTAGTTTTGCCATTATCTCATATCTTGTTTCAATTCCACAGCAGGAAAGAATGAAAAACGCACAATCCATTTTGACTTATCTAAGTTATAAACTTTTCTTTCTTTATTGTTTCTTTCAGCAGCTGGCTGTCTTCAGCTCTGAAAATCCATTTATTTTCAACTGCAACACTCAGACATCATGGGATTTGATTAGTTCAGTTTGCTGGACTGGTTTGTAATGCAAAGTGATGCCAACAATGCAGATGCAATTCATGTACCAGCAGAGGTCGCCACCTTCTCAATCTCACTCTTCACCTAAGGAGTGGTGACCATCTGGTTAATTTCACCACCAGTCATAACCCTTTAATGAGAAAGCAGCCTATGATACTCTGGGATCACGGTAACTTCTCACTAATGCTTAAAGTGATGCATATTTAATGGCTCTCAGAGGCTGTACACACATGCATTTACAGCAGAGGTAGATGACATGACTATGACAAGCCAGTCAGTACACAAGGTTCTAACTGTATTTCTTCAAACAGTATACTTGATGGTATAACATATTCAGACAAAGAATAACAATTAAAATAATGGGAAGGAAATAGATTAGGAGATGAGGTAAGAAACAAAAGATGCTCCTACAGTCGGTGTGCTATTAGCTGAAAGAGAAACAAAACATAAAACGCTATGCTACATTTTGTTTCCTTTTCTTTTTGTGTGCACTTTCTTTTTTTGAGCCAGCAGCACATACACTCTAGCAATATCTTTTGTCTTTTAAAAAAAAACTTTTCTTGTCCTGTTTCTAGTCTTGTAGCACCGATTTTTGTGACCTTCAATCCCTTTTCTCTTCCACCTTTATAAAAGTAATTCCATTGGCCTTACCCCATCCATCCTTACTTAAAACCTAATCATATCTGCAACTTTTCCTAGCTCTGATGAAAAGTTACAGACATGAAATGTTAACTTTGTCTGTATCTCCACACAGATGTTGCCTCATCTGCTGAATTTTCCATCATTTTCTATTTTACCTCAGCTTTCCAGCATGTGCAATGTTCTACTTTTTCGATATAAAAAATACTGCTCCATGAACCAGGGAAGTAACATTTTCTTTCATCTGTACATTGTCATAGTTACTTGTAATATAGCACAGAGTTATATAAAATATTTTAGAACAAAGGTTACTGAATTAATCTTTGTAAATAGACAGTGAGGACTTCAGGGCTTTCCGATTAATATGGTCCACAAGTGGGCATTTGAGAGTAAATCTGAATATCTTCACAACAATAAAAGACTATAAACTTCCTACACCCTCACCCAATATTTCATTTGACCCCTCCACTACCTCCAATTTATCTTACCATTTGTCACATTTAGTTGAAGGAAATTTCCTCATGTACAATTTCTGTGCCACAAGCTTCATGCATTAGCCACCAATTTCACTCCTCTAATAAAAGCAAAATACTGCAGAAATACTGCTGGAAATCTGATATAAAACCTGAAAATGCTGGAGAAAATCCGCAGGTCCGGGAGCATCCACATAGAAAGAAACAGAATTAGTGTTGAATCCAACATGATTTCTTTAGAACTGTTCTTCCATTCTGAACAATCATACTAGTTTTGAAACATTCACTCAGTTTTGCTCTTCACAGATGCTGCCAAATCTGAGTTTCTCCAACATTTAGTGTTTTTATTGTTATTATGAATTTCATCCCTCACCCTGATCAATGTCTCTGGAGAACTCAGCCTTTTGTTACGATTGAGATGGGAGGAGTGCGCCGTCCCTCTCTAGTCCCACTACACCACACGTCACAATATTAATGTTTTACTCAGTTCCCAGTGTGGCCAATCATACTCTTTCTCTATTAAATTTAGAATAAAATGATCCATTGACCAGCCTTCTTTAATAAACACAAGATTATTGATTTATTGTAAAACAAAATGTATTCCACAAAGATGCAAATTGGGTTAACACACAGTTTGTAACATAAATGTTTTGCCCTCTAAATAATCCAACAAAGACATACATCAGATTAAGGGAAAAGGGAAACATAAAACTTTCTCTGTCCACAGGTTCTGGAGAAAATAAAACACTTCACCAACAATGTTTAGTTTTTGAAAGAAAAAAAGGTCAGATGTTGATGTTCAGGTAGCTGCCAATCAGGCATTCTGCACACAGGTCACTAGACAAGTGCAAATGTCTCTGGGGTCTTGGTAGTTACAGTTTGCTCAGGAAACAGAATATCAACAAGTCTTTCATTGTCCTCTTGAAGAATGAATCAGGTTTTACACTGGAAACTCAAGGGGGTTTAGAAAGAGGAGGAAGACAAGGTGGATATTCTTCCCTCAATAGGCTTTTTTCTCCCAACTGAAAAATCAATCTCCTAGCAAAACACTGTTCAAACAAAAGACTAAGAAGTGAGCAAGCAATTTGCTAAATGTGATTTCCCAGAGTGCCTTTTTCAAAAAAAAATAATTCAATGTACTTTCATTGAATTCTTTAAATAAATCCAGGTATCACCATACAACTTGAAATAAATCCAATATTCTGCAATCCTACAAAACTCAAGAGGTACAAAGCCTTCATAACTTGTAAAACCTCATCGTTTTCAGTCATGATCTGAGTTTTTTACCTAATATCCTCTCTTTTATCAAAACTTCCTGTTCCCACCTCTATAACGCTGTTTCTTTCTATTTCATCTCAGCTCAATTGCTGAAATCCTTATCCATGTTTTTGTCACCTCTAGACTCAAGTTCTCTTACGATCTACAAATATATTTCACACCTTGGATGATCTGTAAACTTGAGTTCATCCATTGTACTACTGCGCATATTGTAATGTGCATCAAGTTCCATTTATCCATCACTTTGTATACTGATTATCCAGGGTGACCCCTGGCCTGACAATACCTTTGACTTTAAAAAACAGTTTTAGAAACATTCTTGTTCTTGTTGAAGGAGTTCTTCCATAGCAGCTCCACAACCCTCCAAAAATCTCTGCACTCCACCAATTTCAGTTTCTTGCCCAATCCCGTTTATTTTGTTCCAACGTTGGCATCTGTGCCTTCAGCTTCGCAGGCCCTGAACTTTGGAATTTTCTCTATTAATCTCTCTGTCTGTCCCTCTTTCAAGATGTGCATTAAAATCTACCTCCATGACCAATCTTTTAATTACCTTTTTTGACATTTCATAAGACCATGAGATGTAGAAGCAAAATAAGGCATTCAGTGTATTGTCTGCTTTGCCATTAAATGAGATCATAGTTGATTTGATAATCCCCAACTCCATTTTCTTGCCTTATTTCCATAAACCTTGATTCTCTTACTGATTAAAGACCTATGTTAGCTTCGAATATACTTAATGATCCATCCTCTATAGCCTAATACAGTGAAGAATTCCAAAGATTGAATACCCTCACAGAAAAGATTCCTCCTCACCTGTCTTAATTGGTTGACCATTCACTCTGAAATTATGTCCTCTTGTTCGCCCAAAAGGGGCAACAGCTTCTCCTCATCAACTCTGTCAAGCTCTCTGAGAATTTTCTATGTTTCAGTAATGTCATCTTGCATTCTTCTAAACTCCGTTGCGTAAAGGCACAACCTACTCAAACTCTCCTCAGAAATAATCCGTCCATATCTGGAAACAGCCTGGTGAACCCTCTCTGGCTTGCTTCCAATGTCAGTATACTTTTCCTTAAATAAGGGGGCCAAAATTGTTCTAAAAGTCTAGGTGTGACCTGATTAGGGCCTTGTATAGTTTTCGCGACATCTCCTTGTTTTTTTACTCCATTCCCTTTGTAAGAAAGGCCAACAGTCCTTTTGCCTTCCCTATTATCCATTGAATGTGAATGCTAGCTTTTTGTGGTGTATGTCCCCCTCCGCACCGCAGCTTTTCCTATTTAAATAATATTCAGCTCCTGTATTTGCACAAGGTCCATACATCCACATTTTCCCTATTGGTTCTGTGTCAACATTTGTTTTATAATGCTCCTGTCACACACCTTGGGTCATTTTTAACTACTCCAAAGGCATTACATAAATAAGCAACCCCTAAGAAAGTTTCCGTGTGTTACCAAAATGTGTCATCATGGCAAGGTACCAATAACAGAGCAGTGCAGTAAAATTTGTGTTATATGGGATTGGGCAAACTGGCAGGGGCAGGGACAACATCATGGGCCCTGGTGGTCCCCGACTGAGCACAATGGCCCTGCTTCCGCTCCAAACATGACGGACTCTTATTATTGGGCCTAGATATATTCCCTGTACTGGCACCTGCCCAACTGGAACTCTCTAGTAACTAGACTTTCTGCACATTTTTCTTTCAAAAATAGCCCATTACTTTTATTGTCACTTTTGAGCAACCATCCATGAAACTGACAGCTCAATCTTTAATTAAAAGTCAACAGTTTAAATAGTAATCATGATCAGAAATAACCGGAACAGTAACAGTGGTCTTGCTAACATCCTATTCTCAGTTATTAGCTTACCGACAGGGAACTTAATGTCGGTCGTCATTTTTGAGTTACTGCCACCACCTGTTACTGGTGCATGCCGGATAATACAATATTTACTGTACAATTGGAGGCTGAATTATAAATTGCCTATCTACTCTCTTAGCTGCAGTACAAAATGTATCTCAGGTGGTGCAGCTGGGAACAACTGAGTGATCTTTATTCCCAAAAAGAAAACCTTATAGAAACAACAGTTATAATACTTTAATGAAAACCAATGCTCAACTATGTTACAAACAATCTGACATGCAAAGCTTTGGACTGGCAGCATAAGATTTATAATTCCCCATTGTTAGTTCTTAATCTGAAACTATTAAGGAATGCAGTTCAGAAGGACATGGGAAAAATCAGTGGCTCTACTGGCCCGAGCCTGTCATGCATTTCCTGGTAAGCAGATTACAGCAGCATTGATTGATGAATGTGCAAAATTAGCATGGAAATGAAAAATGGTTCTGTGATTTGCAAAAACTCAAGAATGATCAGTGGAACATTCAGAATGCTAACAATGAAAAACTGATCTCCAGGTCAAAAATGAAATATCCTCAGAACAATCAGTCAGAGGGACAGTTGTTCACAGATTTGATAGGATAATTTACCTCTTCACTTACTTTTATTTGCAATATAGAGCACATTCCTTACTTAACAATGTGTCTTAACTTCATGACTGCATTTTCCTTGTAGGATATGCAAACCCATTAAGACCAAATGCCTTTAGAAAAAAAGCATTAGTTCTAAAATGCGAAGAGCACAATTATATTTGAATTAGCTAATAAAAGTAGAGAGAGTGTTAAATTGCAACTAGGGAGAATGGTGATCCAAAGAAATCAAACCACACAGTGCCAAACAGTGATGGAATGCAGAAGTGAATACAAGTGTTGAAGGTTTGAATATGAAAGTGACATTTACCTTCGGAATGCATGATACAGCCGTCGACTCCGACAGCCTGGGATATGTGTATGAACTATATGCATGTCCAGTGGGATGTGTTGATTTAAATGCACTGGCAGCATATGGCACACTTGGTTCCTGCAGTCCAGATCCTGATTTTGATCTCTGTCTCAGAGTTGGTTGAGGACTTGTCTGTATGACATAAGATGACTTTGGTCGTTTGTCCAAGTCTTCCCTTTGGTGGTCTGGACCCCAATCTTTCTCTTTGTATTCCAATTTTTCCCTAGGAATTTCTCTTTGAGCAGTTCTAGAAGGTGTACTTTGTAGATGTCTCCTGTGAATGGGTGGGGAGCTGTGAGCTCTTGGGGAGTCCCTGTTTGCCACAATGTGGTCTGTTGGCCTAATTTTTGACACCAAATATGCATAATAGTCTGGTGGCAATCTACCAAGATCTGCCTTGTGTACATTGTCTTCTAAGTAATATGTTTCTACAGACTGAACTCGGTTAGAATCCTGGCCATTTTGTTGAGCAGCTTTGTTATATCTGTGATGTCTATCCCCGTCTTCTGCATGATTGCTCTGTTCTTTGCATTTCCCTGTGGTAAAATCTTTTGGAGATTCAATATCATGTGAATGTCTGAGATAATAATGGCCATAGCCATTTTCTTCTGGACTGCACAGGCTATGGTTGGAACTTTTCTGTGGAGGAGCAGGAGGACTCTCCCTACGTAGAGAGTTCGAGCGAGTCACAGAAATATCATTGAACTCTTCCAATAGGCCATTTAAAGAGGTGTCTTTCCATGCTCTGTTTCCTCTGACTATGGTCTGTAACAAAAAAACAAATCAGTTATTATAGACAGAGGTTAATCATGCTTGATATCAAAATACAATAGTCAATGCTTTAAAGCTCAACGTATTCTGTGGTTTAGAACAATCTTCATGCTTCTCTCGGAAAAAGGAAAGTAAATAATCAAAAACACTCTCCCATACTATTTTAAAATCTGTCATCCACTGCTGGGTTGTGTTGATCCATCTGCGTTGCATGATCTAACTGGTCTATCCACCTACTCTTTCCCACTTGGTCTCAAACATTTCACTGAGAATTGCCAATGAAGTGGTAAATGTGACTCAATTCTAATCAACTGGGATGGGGTTTGGATAAAAGGGCAAACGGGCAAGGTCAAGAACTCAATAGATGCAACTCTTCTTAAGAGTAGTGATGAACCTCTCCCTAATCTGACATTATTCTTTCTCCCTTTGGGCCATTCACTTTAAACCTGGTTAGAATTAAAACTGCAAATGCTGAAGATGTGAAATAAAAAGAAAATTGCTGAAAATAAACAACACATCTGATATCGGGTCCTGCAGTGTATTTCTAGCATTTTCTGTTCCTATAAAATATCCCATCTGTCAAATATTTTCTGTGGGATCATATGAATGAAACATTCAAAATAATCAGTTACTTAAGTCAAATTACTGTGTTTTTTTTCTAAAAAAAGGAGTCATCACTTTTCTGTTATTTATCCTACTTAATCTGAACTTTTAGATTATTCACTACAATAGTAGAAAATGACCAAATTAGAATTGCATGGGAAGAATACCACACCCCTTTCAGATTACATTGAAATCCATCCACCATTCACAGCTTTAAATTCAAATTTCAACACGAGGGCAGTATTAATTTTTCTCAATACAATGCAACTAGTATCTTTTGCATTTAAAAATATTTTTACAAAGTGTTTTCATAGATCATAGATTCCCTACAGCCCTTCGGCCCAACAAGTCCACACCAACCCTCACAGCATCCCAAACAGACCCACCCCTGAACACTATGGGCAATTTAGCACGACCGATCCACCTAGCTGCACATCTTTGGTCTGTGGGAGGAAATCGGAGCACCTGGAGGAAACCCACACAGACACGGGGAGTATGTACAAATTCCACACAGACAGCTGTCCGAGGGAACTGAACCCGGATTCCTGGCACTGTGGGGCAGTAGTGCTAACCACTGAGCTGCCGTGCCATCCCAAATGCTCATCACTAGATCTAGTAATGTACATAACTTATTTCTTGCTCAATTTATCAAATAGAATTAAGTGCCCATTAGCCATTTTTCAAATGTAGATGTGGAGCACACGTGAATCTGTTTTTTTAAAGCAGCCCTGCAAAACAATGAAATACATTTCAATTTTCAAGACTTCTATTGCACAGTTACTTGATCCTTGCACTCTCTCCAAGGTTTTCAAACTAATATTACAACATACAATTTTGTGATTGGAATGTTAGTAACAGCACTTTGTATGCTTGTCTTCAAAAGATACAAAAGCCCGGACCATGTAGGGAGAAAGGCTGTTGAACTTATCTGTCCTCCCAAGAATTTTCACTTTTCCATTCTTACATGGGATGTGGGCATCTTTGGCGAGATGTGCCTTTGTTGCCATCCCAAAATGCCCTTGAATTGAGTGGCTTGTTAGGTAATTTCAGACAGCAATTAAGAATCACCCACATTGCTGTTGATCCAGAATAACACGCAGGCAAGGCCAGGTAAGGATGGCAGATTTCCTTCTCTAATGGGCATCAGTGAACCAAATGGACTGTGGTCACATGTTGATATCAACACAGCTTGTAATTCATGATTTTAACCAATTCAAATTTCACCAACTAGCATGATGGAATTCAAGCCCTAGTCCCCAGAATGTAGACCTGGGCCTCTAGATTATTAATCCAGTGACAATACCATAATGCCACTGCCTCCCCAAAAGGTAGCGAAATTTAACAAACAACCCTCAACTGGCCATTTACCATGCAAGTCTGATGATAGCAGAGTAATTTTAAGGTTGGTCTGTTGCAATTCATTCTTTAAAAAATTGTTACCATTTGTATAAAATGGTATTATAATAAAACTATACCATTAAAGACAATGGATATAATTATTCTGCATGGTGTCAGTGTTAGGTAGTACGTTTGAATAATGTCACATGTCAAACTTGTATGATTACAGAGTTATATTTATCACCTACCATCAGAAATAAAATTGGGGAAAACACTCAATTTTCAATGGACATGATTCCTTACAAATGACCCAAAAATCTATATTCATTCAGAAGTTTTGTGGATAACATATTGCATATTTTATGTTTAAAAGATAAATTAAAACAGCCTAAAGAATTAAAAGGAACCAACATTTTTCCATTAGCTAAAATACTAATTACATTGAAAGATGACCTGACAAGATTTCTGTGAAAACAAGCTGAATAAAAAGCTGTAATTTCAACCAATCAGGCTATCCAATTTAATATCCAAGCCACGGCGATTTCTGATCCAGTTGAATATGCAGCCATTAAAGTAAAACTGACAATATCTAGAAAAACATAAAACTAAAGTTAATTGAGAGTAGCCAAATTCTGGGACACAGGCACAAAACAGACCCCTCTTCAGCTACATGTCAATCAACATCTGGATATTTGAAACAGCATGAACAAAATGTCAAAGCTTCAAACAGTCCGTGTAAAATCCGAAACAAAGTTCAATGATCAATTTCTTAATTTTGCAGATGCAACATGTGAAAAAAAAATTAAGTGAGTAAATAAATGTATCAGGCAAGTTGGAATTTTGTTTCTCTCCAACAGAACAACTACTAAATAAATACAAAGAAAACCTGATAATTTGGCAGTGATGGGGAATGGGAGTGAACAAGATAGTTTTGAAGAAATTTTTTGTCATGTTACATGCTTTAAATTCATTTAACACATTGTTTTATTGATATAACCATGGTGTTATGGCAATCTATTTGATGTGCGCCCAACATCTCAGCAGCATTAAATTTAAGAATTTTATTCTCAGCTTTACGTGAGAGAAGATGAAAACAAAACGGCAGCTCACAGAACTGCTGAATTCTCTGGACCTGACTGCAATTTAAAATTAAATGCTAACTTATTCAAGAAAAATGACTTGGCAAGTTATGTTGTTTGATAAAAAAGCTGTGGGTTTTCCCACCAGAGAGCCTTCATTTTTAGACAAAATATTATTTTCTGTTGCATCACGTCTTTTCAAATGCTATCTTCATGATGTACACAATTTCATATTTTACATTTAAGATTTCTCTTTTGATCAAGCTTCACTCAAAAAATGTAAACTATGTTCAAAAAGTATTCAATCACTTTACAAGCAAATGCTGATAAATCACTCAAATACAGCTTTATCTGGAAATCATCAATGCAACGGAAATAAAAGGCAGCTCAGCAGTTTAACCCAATATTTAAGAGTTTTCACTCAGTGAAGTCTTTACAACTAACCACTTGAGTATGGATAACGCTGTTACAGCATCAACTTTGTATAAGTAACCTTTAACCTCAAAGTGACCAATGTTAATATCCCAGTTTATTATTAAGATGCACCGTTTACCTCAAACAAATTATCAGCATAAAGCACATTGAGCTGATATGAAATTTAAGGGCAAAAGGGATGACTCTAATCAGCAAACACTATCTAGTTTTAAATATAAATGTTTCACAATGTCATCCCATATATATGAATCAAAATCAAATTTTTTCAAGTGCTTGCCTTTCTATTTTATTGCTTTTGGAAATGTTCTTGGAGTTAGTTCTCTATTTCAGTGACAGCAGCAATTTTTCATGAAGGGTTTTGTGCAGTCTGTTCTTTGGTGATAAGCAATGGAAAAGTAGTTTGTGGTCCCAGAAAAGCCTTGTTTCCTCGAGGTAGCAAAACAAGGCTTAGACAAACCAAATTAACATAATGAATAGCAGAGTATATAGGTAATAATAACGTCTCTCGCTTATTGGGTTGCACAAGTTCAACCAACTACTGCACAAAGTTACACGATTGTCATTCTAAATGAGCACATAATTGTTTCCAGCTCTCATTTTCAACATTTCCTTCATTTAGATTGTGAAACATGTAAGGTAAGACTTTTAACTGTTTACATGAAGTATTATCAGATTCTTTTTATCAGTATCAGATGAAAAGTCTGTAAGTGTTTATTTTAATCGTACTAAAATCATACTTTATCAAGGAAAGGCTATGTTGGTGGGCCGTATGAAAATGAATTGTTCTGTAACAATTTTTCATCTTGTCATCTCATTAAAATTTCAAACATGATTGTAACAAATGGTCTATTTCTGTCCCAATGTAGTCTACGTGGTTTACATATTTTTACACTTTTTGTAGCAAATGAAAGGGAACAGAATCAGAAGGTGCAATCTTCTGGGTATAGAGGCGGGAACTGAACAGAATGAGGTGGAATGGCAGTAGATCATAAGGCTGCCATCTTTCGGGCTTTGCCCAAGTTAAGTTCCAAGCACTAATGTCCAAGCTCTGTCTTGTTGCACCATCAGCTACTGATGCTCTTTGGCCCCCGCAGGTTGCAATTATTTAAGAAAGTCGATCCACCAGACTGGTTAACTAGTGGGAAGAGGTGATGGATGGTGGGGGGAGGGTGGGAGTATGGAGAGGGGAGAGAGAGGGGGAAAAGGTACAATACATAGCTGGTGGTTGAAGCCAAAATAACATTCCTCTGGGGTAGCACTGGACAAATGATTTAATTACTTAATTAACATTTAGATATGAAGCTACATTATCTGGACCAGGTGACATGGTAGCTCAGTGGTTGGAACTACTGCCTTGCAGCTTCAGGGACCTGGCTCAATTCCAGCCTTAGATTGTATCCCTGTAGGGACTTTGCACATTCTGCCTATGCCTGTGTAGGTTTCTGCCAGGGGCTGTGGTTTCCTTCCACAGTCCAAAGATGGGCAGGTTAGGTGTACTGAAAATGCTAAATTGTCTGCAGTATCCAGGGATGTGTGGGCTAGATGGATTAGCCACTGTAAATGCAGGATAACAGGGATAGGACAGGGCTGGGTTGAGTGTGATGCTTTTTGGAGGGCCTGTGCAGACTCGGTGGGCCAAATAGAATCCCAACAGTCCAGGAAGAGGCTATGACATGCATTACTAAGCTGGGAGACAGCAACACATCATATAAATGTAGCATGGAAAATGTCGATCCAAGGTGCGGTCTGTTATCACTCCTGTTTTTATTTTTAAGTATTTATTATTTCTTTCAACAAAAGTGAAAGTCACTATCGTCTCAGAGATACAATGGGTTGTTCTTCCATTTGAGAGACACATGGTGGTGAGTTTAACCACAGGGTCGCCACATCTCACGTATTGGGCGAGGTAGAGAATGGAGAACCTTCATTGCGACCTTAGCCAGTGTCGAAATTGAATTGTGTTATTGACGTCACTCTGCATTGTAAACCAGTTGTCCAGCCAACTAAAACAAACCAGTTCCTAATTTCTCCCTTGACCTTTGTGATGGTCATCTTCTAAATTATGGTAATAACTGTGAGCAAGATGCATATGAAAAATACAGAACAAAAATAAATAAAATTTAAAAAGGATAAAACCAACAGAAACTTGGGCAATGAAAGATAGCCAGCCATAAAAAAAAACTGTGATAACAAGGTGTAGAGTTGAATGAACACAGCAGGCCAAGCAGCATCATAGGAGCAGGGAAGCTGACCTTTCGGGCGTAGACGCTTCTTCAAACCTAGAAGGGTCTAGGCCCGAAACGTCAGCTTTCCTGCTCCTGTGATGCTGCTTGGCCTGTTGCGTTCATCCACCTCAACACTTTGTTATTTCAGATTCTTTAGCAACTGCAGTTCTTACTATCCATAAAAAAATACTATTTACTGCAGGGAAATTATTTTATAAAAATAATAACATTCATCTTCAAAAGTATACTTTTAAAATAACTGACTGCTACTTTTCCCTGGTACTCTTTTTAAATAGGCTGTTACATATTTATGACAAAACTACCCAGTACATCCAATAAGTTACATCTAAGTAACTTAAGCGAGTCTGAATAACTTGTGACACCATACTGAGGGCACTGGATAAAACATGTAAGTTATCTGGATTTAGTTGGGACATAAAAGTCCTGAAATCCAATCGTAAGACATCCATTAGCTCTACAATCCTGATCAATATCAAGCTCATCATTTTGGGCTCCCTTAGCTGAATCTTCAAATGCTACTCACCCAGTCATCACCTGCATTAGCAATGCAACTGATGAAACAATCATCAGGCCCCATTCTTATCTCCATCAGATTTCTAACACTCATCTGTCAAGGTGAAAATCACGATCAGGATTGAAATTTTGAGATAAATTTTACTTATTTCTATACTTTAAATTGACTAGCTCTTCATTTGAGAGAAAGGAATGGGCTAGCATTTGTGTAGCATTGCTCACAGATTTCCATGCACCTCAAAATGCTTTACATTCAATAGATTAAATTTGTGAAGTGTAGCCACTGTAACGCTGGAAGATTAGACATTCAAATTATGCACGACAATGCTTTACCAAACAGCAGAATAAATGAATCACACAGAATGGGCGACATTTAATGCAAACAATGTTGGTTTCATCTACCAGCTACAGGGACTACAGGGCCCGACAAGATCTCCTCCGAGAAATGGCTGATGG
The DNA here is from genome assembly GCF_030684315.1 of Stegostoma tigrinum. NCBI lineage: Eukaryota > Metazoa > Chordata > Chondrichthyes > Orectolobiformes > Stegostomatidae > Stegostoma > Stegostoma tigrinum. The sequence goes on along the minus strand of NC_081362.1, from coordinate 8,077,604 downwards.
CATTAATTGCCTTCAGGGCATTAAATTCCGCTTAATATGGAGGGGTTGGTTTGAAGAGGAATGAAGGTAAAATTAATAATTTATATTCATACAATTTCTTTGATATATTAAAAGTCACAATTACATTCAGTAAACTCAAGTTGAAAAGAAACAGCTGGCACAAAGTGAACAATTTAAGAAATGGGTGAAGGTCCAGGCAAATAGATGGGCTCTGGGAAAGATTTTAAAGAGGAAAAGAACAAGATCTTGATGATAACGGTGGAGTGTGGGATATGGTGATCCACTGTGACTGAACGCAGTTCTACTGCTGATGGCTCACAGTGCCCAATGTGAGTTGCTAAATCTGTTGGACATCTATCCCATTGAGCACAAAGACAAAGGCACCTAACATCAGGAAGGGTATCCTCAATATAAAAACAGGATTGTAGTCACTCCTGACAGGGGCAGAAGTACCTGTGACAGGTAAATAAGTGAGGACAGGATCAAATAAACTTCCCTCTCTGGCACCTGCCAGAGACCCAGTTGAACAGCATGGTCCTTTTGAACTGGACAACTCAGTTGTTAGCAGTGTTACCAAGCCATTTTTGATGATGGACATTAAAGTCTCCTACCAAGAACAAAATGCTTACCTCAGAACTTGTTTAATATGGAGGAGTACCGATCGTTGGGTAAGAAGGGGTGGTAGGTGATAATCAGCAGAAGGCTTCTGGACAACCCTATGTCCAGGGTTGATACAAGGGACTGTATCAGAGATAATGGGAACTGCAGATGCTGGAGAATTCCAAGATAATAAAATATGAGGCTGGCTGAACACAGCAGGCCAAGCAGCATCTCAGTAGCACAAAAGCTCCTGAGATGCTGCTTGGCCTGCTGTGTTCATCCAGCCTCACATTTTATTATCTTGATACAAGGGACTCCCTGGGTACCTCCCTCCTGACTATATATCATTGTTCTGTCACCTTTGGTGGGTCTGTGTTCCCATGGAACAGGACATAGCAGGTATGGTGATAGTGGTATCTGTGAAACAGTCTTGCTCAGGGAACCAAACCTTACAGATAAACATCAGGCTATTGCTTGATTCATTTTTCAGACTACTCTCCCAGTTTTAACAAAAGTTAGTAATGAGGAATTTTCAGGGTTGACAGGCTTGGGTTTTGCTTTATTGTCTATGGTCTGTCTTGTTTTATCACTTTTTAGAAAAAATCTTTGTAGTGGTTGATACAACTGACTTGCTAGACCATTTCAGAAGGCATGAAAGAATGTTATGGATCTAGGGGCCAGATCAGGTAAGGATGGAACATTTACTTCACTAAAGGATGTGATTGATAGCTTTTAGATTCCTTATGTATTAACTGAATTTAAATCCTACTAGCTACCATAGTGGGATTTGAAAAAGAGTATTAGCTAGAGCATCTCGTTCACTAGTTAACATTACCACTTTCCCATATTTAATCAAGTTGAAGTTAGTGAAGGGCAGCAAATTGGAACATCAAGTCCAGGTAACAAAAGCATGCATACGGGTGAATGTAAGAACAGAAGCAAGTGGATGGACAGCAATGTACAGGTGGAAATAGATGATGGATAATATGTAATGTGATGTTTAATTTGGGATCTAACAGGCTGCGAATATTTCTCATTATCTGTTTCAGCCTTAGTGAGCAACCTAGCAGGCAAAAGAGCAAAGTGTGGCTGGAAAAAATGTTAATATTCTAGTAGTGTTAATTGAGAGGATATTGGGTTGAATCTTCTGCTTTTGCCAGTGTCTTGCTTGCCTATTGAAAAGGCAGTGAGACAGCTGTGCTAACTCCTTGGAGGGAGGCTCACTGTATCTCCTTCCAATTTATCCGTTTAGAGGGCACAACCAGCCTTCCTCTGAAATTAAGTCCCGACACCAATGAGAGCTTTTGGCCCATCAAAAGGGGTTGCAAATAAAAGCAGAAAGTGGTTCTTGGTTATACAACCTTACCAAATGCCCCCAGTTAGGCACTGAGCATCTTTGATCAAACTATTGGACTCTCCCAGGTTAGAGGTAACCCATAATCATTGGCAAGTGGTACAGGTGACCTGTAGCTGGGTTAATCCCAAAAGTCAGATGGAGAGGCCCATATGTGGTCATTAATTGGTACCACATCACTAAATCCGGAACCGCCTGTTCCCCAGTGGGCTCCATCCCAAGCTGCACCAACAAAAAAATCCTATAGATATTCCATGAATTCCTTAACTTGAGATTTGCCAGCAACCTGATTTTCTCAGTCCACCTTTACATTGAATTATTATAACTGTGTCTTCCTTGCATGTCTTTTCTATTGCCTGTTTTATTTTCTTCCCATCCTGTTTGGAGGTCTGTCTACAACTCCCATCAGGGTGCTTTTTCCTTTGTGGTTTCTCATTTCTCCCCACACAGATTCTACACCTTCCAATTATATGTCACTCTTTGCTATTGATTTAAATTCTGTTTATGAACAAGGTCCCTCTACCGACTTACCTGTTCTTTTGATGGGAAGTACATCCTTGGGTACTTAGTTCCCAGCCTTGATCTCCTTGCAGCCATGTCTCTGATAACTACAACCTTGTACCTGCTAACTGTAATCTGTGATACAAGCTTGGTTACCTTGTTTTGTATACTGCATGCATTTAAGTATAACACCCTCGTTCCCGTGTTGACTGTCCCCCTTCTCAGAGTTGCCCACTTATCTACTGTGCCTGAAGTCAGATTCCTGCCCCTTTCCCTTCACTCTGTCCTATTACTTGTTCTGGAAACTTTAATAATCTCTACTGAGCTCTCCTCGATTAACTTTTCCCAAGGTTTCCATACCACTGAACCTCCCTGCCCCCAACAATTTAGTTCAAAGCCTATGTCAGTAAATTGGAGGCCACGAAAGGGTTCAGAAACGAGCATGCCACTGCTGCTGATATTTCTGTCCCATTTGCCACCATCCCCAACCTTGATGGGTCCAAAAATCCTGCCCATTGGCTGTGGAACTAGAGAAGAGCTAGCATCAGGGGAAGCAGGAAAGACAAATATTAGTAGAGCAGTTGGGAAAAAAATTAAACTTTTCAGTCTAGAAATGATTTCACATTTGCAAAATATAAAAAATTACATTCTAGTTACATTTGGGTAATTCTCATGAAATCTCTATTACACTTAACAGTGACTACCTCCATACTTAAGGGTCTGGTTTTAGTCTACCAGGACATGGAAACATGTCTATTGACATCCGATCAAATACTGTCATAATCTTGGACACTTCCAGCAGGTTATTGCCATTTTTTTTCGCTAAAGAAGAGGACAGATTTGTTCATTCTGTAAGCTGATAGCCTTTTTAGTTTTGTTATAATTGTAATAAATTATTTCCATTTTCTCCAGTGCCTCCATAAGTTTGTAATGATATGGTAGTGTTTACAGTTTTACAGTTACTGTATTCTAATCAAGTACAAGTTTGACATTAACCGCTCAATTTTCAATTCAATCCCTATATATGAACATATTATTTAGGAGCAGGAGGAAGACAATTAGCCCCACAAGTTTGCTTTACTATTTGATAAAATCATGGCTGACTTGAATGTAGTCACAACTCAACTGTGCTACCTGCTTTTAAGACCTCTCTTGTAGTGTCAGTTTCTCCACAAGGGGAAACATATTTTCAGCATTTCTCCTGAGGGGTCCCTTCAGGATATTTCGACAAGGTTACCCATCATTCTTCAAATCTCCCTTGGAGAATCCCACCCAGACCCATCCCCCTATAACCCACACATCCCTGAGCACTACGGGCAATTTAGCATGGCCAATCCACCTAGCCTGCACACCTTTGGACTGTGGGAGGAAACCGGAGCACCTGGAGGAAACCCACGCAGACATGGGGAGAACGTACAAACTCTGCATAGACAATCGCCCGAGGCTGGAATCGAACCGGGGTCCCTGGTGCTAAGAGGCTGCAGTGCTAGCCACTGAGCCACCATGCCGCCCCATGGCCAATTTGTCAAACGTTTCTTCATAAGATAAACCCTTCACGTGGGAGTTAGTCAAGTGATCTTCCTCTTAACTGCTTATAATACAATTCTGTCCTTCCTTAAATAAGGCAACCAAAACCATTCACAGTACTCCAAATGGTGTCAAGATCTTTCTAGACTTGGACCCTTTTTTTTATTATTGATCTTATTAACTGGTCTCTGGGTTGTGTATCTAATGCAGATCCCTCTACCCCATCTACAAAACATTTTTTTCAAGGTATATGTGGCCTTCTTGTTCTTCTTGGAAAGTGTACAGCCTCAAACTCATCCATACTGAAGTTCATGTGTTAATTACAGCCTCATTTTACAAAATTATTCATGTCTTAGATATCCCAATTTAAGCACGACAACCAGATTGGATGCACATTAAGAAGCGCCTTGGTCTTCTTATACTAGTGGCACTGGACATCTTACATTCCAAGAAAACAAGGTGTAGAGCTGGATGAACACAGTAGGCAAAGCAGCATCAGAGGAGCAGGAAGGCTGACGTTTCGGATCTGGGCCCTTCTTCTTTCTGAAGAAGGGTCTAGACGCAAAATGTCAGCTTTCCTGCTCCTCTGATGCTGCTTGGCCTGCTATGTTCATCCAGCTCTACACCTTGTTACCTCAGATTCTCCAGCCTCGGCAGTTCCTACTGTCTCTTACATTCCAAGAACTTAGTTTTTATGCCTCAATTAAAAGTCACACCTCCATACCGCACTGGAATGTCAGCTGCATTTATATGTTCAAGATTTCTGACTGAGAAATGAGAGCACTAACAACTGAGCCAAGCTAATGTTTTGATACATGATAAAAATTAATGAAACCTATTTAATTTGGTATAACATTGTAAATGAAGACTTGATGTAATAGGATTGCTCTGCTACAATTACAGACCATTTCTAATGTGTGTTGGGATGGTAAATGTTTGAATGCTTTTACGTTTGAGGCATAAGTTGGGTAAACATTTTCAAGAGCTTAAAATAAATAAAAAGCAACAACTTCACTTTCTATTATAAAATAACCTGCCAGAAAGAGCTGTCGTCGTTGACTCATTCAATATATTCATGAAGGCAACTGTCTGAGTTCCAAATCAACAGCAGAGGTCTATGAACACATTTAGGTAGCTAGATGATAAAATGATGCCTGTCAGTTCTGTGATAACAAAATGTGAAGCTGGATGACCCTTCATCAGATATAGGCCCGAAACGTCAGCTTTTGTGCTCCTGAGATGCTGCTTGGCTCGCTGTGTTCATTCAGCTTCACACTTTGTTATCTTGGATTCTCCAGCATCTGCAGTTCCCATTATCCTTGTCAGTTCTGCACACGGATTGAAAGAGAACAATGGAATTGTCAAATTAGCTGCTTATTTCAACAGTTTACGATTTTTTCACAAAGATTAACACATTTCATTATTTGAAAATAAACTTCCCTCAAACATATATTAATAATTTTGTGCAATAATTTACTGAACACCTTGTAAATTCTCATCATATGGAAACTGAACATTGCCAGTTTCATTTCATATGGAATTGCCAGCTTAATATTTTTAAAAATTAATTCAGATTTTTTTCTTATTAACTCATGGGATATGGGTGCTGCTGGCTGGCCTGCACTTATTACCCATCCCCAGTTACCCTTGACAATGTGGTGATGAGCTGTCTCATTGAGCCACTGCAGTTCATGTGCTGTAGGTTGACTTACAATGCCCTTACAGAGGAATTTCCAGGATGTTGACCCAAAGACAGTGAAAGATCAGCTTCTGGAATATTAGGTCATTAAATATAACTCATATCACCCTTCCCTAGACATTCTTCTTCTTAGGTTCTCAGCCTAAATGTAGGTCTGACTCACACAGCCATGAAGTTGGGCAAGGAAGCAGGCCCCAAAATCAGCCCATCAGGACCATGGAGCAAACCCTAGACTGTTTGAATCATTCTAATCCATGTTAGCTGGAGCTATGAATAAAGGTGATAGAGGTTCTGATTTACCTCCAACTGGCTGACCAGGATTCTTTTCTGCTATTTATACCTGAAATTGGCACATGTTGGAAGGACTTACAAGTTGATGGATTGATGGATTGTTGGACAGGCTATCTGGAATTCAAAACAGCAACAGGAAGCAATTGAAAAATAAGATTCTAATGGGTCTTGACACCGTAGATGTGGGAAGATGCTTCCTCTTTTAGATCATAAAATATTTAAATAGAAGTTAGATAGATTTTTGAAATGTCAGGGAGTTAATGACTAAGCTGAGCTGCCATGGAGGGGGAACTAAGGCCTGGGACAGATTGGTTGTGAACCTACTGATTGGCGGGGAAGGTTCAAGGAGCTGAATGGTCTACTCCTGCACTTATTTCTTACGCTCTTGTGTGAGAATCTAAAATAGAGGTTTCTGTTTAAAACATAAGGGTCATCCATTTCATACAGAGCTATTTTTTTCAGATAGTTCAGAGTCTTTGGGGCTCTCTTCCTCAATAGGCAGTGGAAGCTGAGTCCTTGAATGCTTTGAAAGCAGTGGTAGCTAGATGGATTCTTGATAAAACAAGGGCGTGAAACATTGAGGGGAGGCAGGAACATGGAGTAATCAAATCAGTTATTTGTTTATTGAATGGCAGAGCAGGTTTGAGAGCAGATTAGGCCTACTGTTCCTCTTAATTTGTATGTTTGTTTGTAACCTTTTTGGCTGCATTACGAACACACCTTCCTTGACCAAACTAACTGATTTCCATAGATAAACTTCCAATGTCATCAAAGGACATCAGGCATCAAGTGAAAGGATAAAAACAAAGGACTGATTTCCACACCAAAATGTCAACCAGGTGTTCAAGTCTATCTGCCTTCGAGTGCATCCTGGGTGTGTTTGCTTTTGCAAAGTTAGTGTAACTATCTAAATTCCAACAAAGATTTACTGTAAAACAATATGAATTTGACCAGAAATCAAAAGCAATTTGAAAAAAATGTAAAATATGCCATTTAATAACATTTTAATCAATGTACACTGGTTGATATCCTTCCAACATATAAAGCACAAATAGCAGGCAATCTCAATTTGTGAAATAGCACTGTGTACATTGACAACCTGTTTAATTGCTCATTGCAAGTTCTGAAATAGAATAATCCACTTTATAAAAGATTGTTGAAAAGTTGCAAATGCATTAGTGGTTTATACTCTTTGTAGCAACAATAAATTTTCAAATTTACATGTAAATAAATCTGTGACTGAAGTCCAAGCCAGACTGCATTTAGTTCAAGTGGTAATTGATACATGAAGCTTATTTCGACGTAAGTGCAGATTGTCATAATTGATTCCATACTCAAGGGAAATATTTAAAATGGACAGAATTGTACAACATAAATGCAAAGACCGTTGGGGGAAATCATTAATGCATAATTAAACAAACAGCAGTACAAAGAGAAAATAGCTGAATCTATCAGTTAAGACCTGTGTATTTTGGAGAATCACCAACAATATTTAACTGTATTATAGCTGAAGGCTTTTGTTATCGTGGATGGCTTTCATGGATCAAAGTAATCACCTAATCTTTAAAAATAGTCTGTACTATTCCACAATACATGATGCACTCAGCAATGGTTTGGTCTGGTACATCAACACATTGCACCATCAGTATCACTTTTGAATTTAAGATGTAGGTTTACTAGTAAGTATACGTTTGTTTATAAAAAGGAGACCTACTTAAAAATATGTGATGTTGCTGAGCGAGGTGGTGGCCAACATTGAAACAATAAATACATTCACTCAGCAACATTTCATATTTTTAAGTAGTTCTCTTTTCCTTGCTGCATTGGGAACAATGCCAACATAGATTCCTAAACTGCAGCTGTAGTTTGATGCAACTCTAGGCCTTGCTAAATTACTGTATAGAGCAGTAAAGAGTCAACTACATTGGTTTGGGATCAACGAACCAGTTGCAGTTGTACAACAATCAGCTTCATGGTCACTTTTACCAAATCAAATCCTCAGTACTTCTGATACCACATTGATGCTAAAGGTAATTGTGAGCATGTAAGTGTGTCTGTGTGCATGAAAATGAGCATGTTTGCACAGGTCTCATGTTGTTTAAAGCTGTAGCACTCTTACTATTGAAACCAAGAACAAATTATGAGCAAGTAAATAAAACAAGACCATGTAGTATAAATTGGTAGTTCACTCACCTCTGAATCACAAGGCTTTGGTCCCATATCAGCACGAGTACAAATATCAAGGCTCACTCCAAGTGCCATACTAAGGGACTGATTCACTGACAACCTTTTGAATTAGGTGTTAAATCAAGTGAAAAAGAGGCCTGCTTTTTGAATGAGGTGCTAAAACATGGCTCCACTGCATGTTTAGGTGAGTGTAAAAGGTTCCATGACACTATTTTGAAGAAGAGGAGACCTATGTTTGACGTCCTGGCTAATGTTCATCCCTCAATTATCATGACCAAAAAACCCCAGAATATTTGGCCATTATAATAATGTTGTTGTGATGGTTTGCTGAGAAATTAGCTGCCACGTTTCTTACAATACAACAGCAACTACATGTTTAAAATTTTTTAAATTGATTGTAAAGCACTTTGAAAACTCCAGTGGGTGTGAAAAATACTACACAAATGTAACAAATATTACTTGCAGGACAAATTTGCAATTCTTCTCTCTGCAATCTCATAGGTTACTCATTCAGAAAAATTCTGCATTTGTCCAGACAGACTTATTTGCACGATATACCACAAACTGGTAGGGAATGAGCCTGAAGCATATGGGCTCCCTCAGTCAGTATTTAGTAGTACAAATTACAACTTTGCACCATTTAGTGGGGATGGCCTACAAAGATAATCATTGACCACACTTGTTTTTGCCATCAAGTTTGAGCTCCAACCTGTCGCTAGTTAAAAGTGATTAGTGTACAATGAGGATTTATTTTTAAAAATCAACTTGTTCAGACACATTATGACACAAGTCTGGGGCAGGTATGACTTGAATCCAGGCCTTCTGGCTCATAAGTAGGGACACTACCACTGCACGACAAGAGCCCCTTGAAACATACAATGATTTGCACATTAACCAAGTATGAGCATCTGCTTTAAATGTTCTAAATGGCAACTTTGTAATTGTCTATAATGACATTTTTCTTATTCACAGGGTGATAGCAGCATCTGCAAGTCTAGTGCTTGGTGTCACTGCAAATTGTCCTTGGGAAGGCACAACCGAGTGGCATGATGAGCCATTGTAGATGGCAGTCAACCACTCTGTTGTGTGGCTTGACTCAGAGGCCCAACCGGGTAAGGACAGCATTCATAGACAATAATCCTCTAGTTTCATGGTTACCATTACTGACACTTGCTTTTTATTCTAGATTTATTTAACTTGATTTAAATTCTGCAGCTGATTATTAGGGAGCTTGAAAGGTAGATATGGAGAGGTTGTTTCTCCTTAAGGGGCAGACCTGGACAAGTGGACATAATCTCAGAATAAGAGGTCACCCATTTCAGAGAGTGATGAAGATTTTTTCTCTGAGGTTAGTCAATCTGTGGAATTCTTTAACATACAGGTGGCTGTCAAAGCTGGGCCACTGTGGAGATGGACAGATCTTTTTCTTAAATCAGGAAGGGAATTAAAGGTTGTGGAAATGAGCAGGAAAGTGTACTGAGCACATCAGCTATGATCTTATTGCATGGCACAGCAGACTCAATAGGTTGAATGGTCTCCTGCTCCTACACCTTATGATCTGAGATGCACGTTCAAATCGCACTAACCATTTGTTTCTAATCTTTCTTAAATTAGGAGAGCAAAACTTGTACACAATACTCCAGATGTGGTCTCACCAACATGCTACAGAACAATAGCAAAACATTTCTACATTTATATTTCATTTTCCTTGCAATGAATCACTATACTTCATTTATCTTCCTAATCAATTACTGTACCTGTATACTCACTTATTGTGACTCATAACACATCCTCTTGGCATAGTACCTATTCCAAGTGTTCAAGGATAATGGATATCCAAAGAACTGGGTCAGGAGATGCCTATAGGAACAGCATCAGAAAGGTTCTACATGCTCCGACACACTCACACTACCCTACATTATGAACACGTCAGAACAGACCACAAGAAAAGACTTCTACTACAGCTGGGCATCAGAGTGACACACAAATCCACATCAACCCTATGACAAGCGTTGACCCAAATTAAAGACCCATTCCCCCTCATGGACAAGACCAATGTCACCTACAAGATCCCCTGCTGAGACTGTGAGAAACACTACATCAGACAAACAGGAAGGAAACTAACAACAAGAGTACATGAACACCAACTGGCTACAAAAAGGCATGACCAATACTCACTCATCTCAATCCACATGGACAAAGAGAACCACGACTTCAACTGGGACAACACCAAGATTCTGGGACAGGCTAGGTAGAGACAAGCACAAGAATTCCTGAAAGCATGGCACTCCCCGAAGTTTGCTATTAATAAACACGTTGAAGTTGACCCCATATACATTCCACTACAGAGGAAACCCGGAAGTGAGGCAATCTATCGGAACGGACCCCAGAGTTTAAAAACCAGGTGGGAAAACACACCGACACTTCAGAGGCTGCACTGAGGATGTTACCAAGCATGGAAACGAAACGTCTGTGGAACAACAAACCAGCTCGGCAAGCCAACCAACCTCAATTGGTGGTATATGTTGGTACCATTCACATGGGCAAAAAAAAAAGAAATGAAGTCCTGAAACAGGCATTGAGAGAGTTTGGCAATAGATTAAAAAAATTAGGAGGCAAAGCGGGGCCACTAAATATCTTCGGCAGATGTGATTAAGGAAAGCCCCATGGCATTTCATACATAAATTCAGAACAGGATTATCAAAGAGTAGGGCCGTCAAAGAGACCAAAAGGACAATCTATGCATGGAACTAGAGGACACGGGTGACATCTTAAATTAATATTTATCATCTGTATTCACAAAGGAAAAATAAATTGTAGCTGGAGATGTCATTTGGGAGGGTGAGATTCTACAGCATGTTATGCTTAATAAGGAGGAGGTATTAGATGTTTCAGCAGGTATAAAGGTGCATAAATACCCTGGGCCTAATGAGATGTATCCCAGGATGCTATGGGAAGCAAGAGAATAGTGTGTTGGGATCCTAGCAGAGATATTTACTATTTCATTGGCCACAAGTAAAGTGCCAGATAACTGGAGGATAGCTCATGTGGTTCCTTCATTCGAGAAGGGCAGCAGGAAAAAGGCAGGTAATTACAGACCAGCTCCTCTGACCTCAGTAGTGTAGAAATTATTGGAAAAAATTCAGAGCGACAGCACTGGTCTGCACTTGGAAGGGCACTGATTGATCAGGGATAATCAGTAAGGATTTGTTGGAAGCAAATCCTGTTTAGCTAATTCAATACAATTTTTTTGAGAAGTTGACAAAATATATTGATGAGACTAGTGTAGGTGATGTGGTTTACACGGACTTCAGTGAGGCCTTTGACAAGGTCCCACATGGAAGACTGGTCCAAAAAGGTGAGAATCCATGAGATCCCAGGCAAGTTGGCAACTGGATCCAAAATTGAGATAACAGGGTGTAGAGTTGGATGAACACAGCAGGCCAAGCAGCATGAGGGGAGCAGGAAAGCTGACATTTTGGGCCTAGACCCTTCTTCAAAACATTTTTTCTGAAGGGTCTAGGCCCAAAATGTCAGCTTTCCTGCTCCTCTGATGCTGCATGGCCTGCTGTGTTCATCCAGCTCTATACCTTGTTATCTCAGATTCTCCAGCATCTGCAGTTCCTACTATCTCTGGATCCGAAACTAGTTTGCAAATAGGAGACAAAGGGTGATGGTGGACGGCTGCTTTTATGATTGGAAGCCTGTGACTGGCAGTTTACCAGAGATTGGTTCTGGGACACCTGTTGTTTGATACATACATTAATGGCTTGAATGTGAATGTAGAAGGTATAATTAGCAAGTCTGCAGAAGACACAATAATTGGTGGCGGTCAGGAGGATGGTCTCAGGCTACAGTCTGATATCAATCAGCTAAATTATCAATGGCAGATAGAATCTATTCCTGATAAGTGTGAGGTGAAGCATTTTGGGAGGGTGAAGAAGAGAAGGTCGTACCTCGTCAACTGTAGGTCCATCAGGACCACTGAGAACAAACAGACCTTGGTGTACAAGTCAACAGGTCCTTGAAGGCATCAGAGCAGGTAGTCAGGGCGGTGAAGTAGGCATACAGAACACTTGTGTTCATTAGCCACAGTGTAGAACATAGGAGCAAGAAAGCCTTGTTACAGCTTTGTAAAACATTGGTTAGGCTACTAATGGAATACTGTGTGCTGTTCGAGTTGCTGCACTATTGAAAGGACATGAATGCACTGGAAAGAGCGCATAGGAGATTCATTAGGATGTTGCCTGGGATATAAAGTCTCAGTTGAGAAGAGACTGCATAGGTTGGATTGTTTTCCCTGGAGCAGAGCAGGCTGAGGGGACGATGAGGTTGCGGTATACAAAATTATGAGAGGCATAGCCAGGGTAGATCACAAGAATCTTTTCCCCATGGCAGATGGGTCTAAGACCAAAGGGCATAAGTTGAAGGTGAGGAGAAAGCACTTTGAAGTGGATCTGAGGAAAGATTTTGTTCACCCACAGGGTGGTGGAAAAATGGAATTTGCTGACAGAGTGTGTGCTGTGGGCAAGTATACTTGTAATATCTGAATCTGGAGAAGAATCTGGACTGAGCACTAAAATGGCAGGAGATTGTAGGCTACGGAACAAATGCTGCTAGAAGCTGCCAGACCTTCTAGCAACTTCTGTTCCTGTACCACTTCAGTGAACCTTTTTGGCACCATCTCCAAAGCAAGCACGTCCTTTCTTAAATGCAGAGAGAAAAACTGCACACAGTATTCCAGGCGCAGTCTCACTGAAGCCTTGCAAGACTCTAGCAAGACTTCTCTATTTTTATACTCCCAATTCGTGGGCTTCCTAATCACTTGATGGATCTACACGACAAGTTTGAACAGAACCTTACAGGAGTCTGAACGATGTGGGCTATGATGAGATGTGAGGCAGAATATAGTGACAAGGGTGGCAAGCCCCATCTCAGCATTGAGAATACTCACTCCATCTTTTATACTTTTGAAAAGGGGCATGGTGTGATTTTTGCCAGGCAGTGGCAGGTTGCCAGTACTCATTATTGCTCATTAAATGCCTTGTTAATACTGTAACTCACTTCATCAATATTCAAACTCCCAGCTCATCAAATTCACCAAACAAGCTGATATCAGCAAAACTTGACATGGAGGCTAGAACATGTACCTGACAGATTCAGCTCACCACTTGTTCTGAATCACCTCAATGTTGCCTGGGTCTGGGTGGGAAGGGCAAGTAGTAATAGACACATATAGAGGGGTTGGGTGGGGCACTGCGGAAATGTGAATCCTACAGGGTTGATAGGATGATCTACCAGGGAGGGAATATGGATATCTGGGGGCTCACCAGCATGGTCAATTTGAGGCCGGGGGCCCACGAGGGCCAGTGCTCACTGTTGCCTTTCATAATGCAGGAAACCAAAAGCATGCAATTGGAAGCAAGTGGCTATGACCACACTCCGAGTGGGCAGGGTAGATCATGAGAATCCACACATTGTTCCAATACCTTTTAAAGTGGTAGAACGTGGGTCAAGTACAAAGTCTCACTGACCCCTTTTGAACATGGCATCTCCCTGGCACAGCCACAATTGGACAACTCTTTGGCAGAGAAGCCGTTGTGCACAGAAGAACTGACACATTAGAAATTGTTGTCCAGGATGGCTAAAGGTGCCAGCAGCACGTAAAGCCACCTATACACACTGTTTTCTCTGTTTTAGCTGTTGTTAGCAGTTCTGTGTGCAAAGCTCAAACCACACAGCTTCCTATTTAGCCATGAACTGCTGCCCACTGGCATGATTATGCACTGTACACTTACACAGAGAGACTCTGAAGCAGATGCATGGAAGTTACAGTTAACAGCATTTCTGTACAAAACACAAGAAACATGATAGCCTTCTTCACCCATGCCACCAAAGTGCTCTCAATACATTTTCTTTATTGTCTCCCTCCCGTTATATCCAAGTGTACTTCCTGCCTCTACAGCTGAGGTGGAGCAAGTCTGTTCTGATGTAGAGGCCGCAAGCTTTGGCAAAGTGACACCAGAAGTGCTCATGTCTTGTGACTGTGATCAGTGTCTGTTAGAGTGAAATAAATGAAAAATATTTCATTTGGAAGGAAGAAAATAATTAGGAAGGAATGAGCCTAAAAAGAAGGACATGAACAGTTGTTTGGTTTAAGGGATTAAATAAAAGAAAAGTGACAAGTTGCAAACAAGCAAATGAATGAAAAGTCACAGACTGGCAGGTCAAAATTATGAGACAAATGAACGGAGTCAAGGCAGGAAAGAAAGAAATAAAATAATCACAGGGCAAAGGAAAGGGTTGGAAGGAAAAAAGCACAGATGGACAAAGATTGTATACCAATGAGACCATAAGAACTACATTAAAGGGGCAATCAATTGGAAATAAATAAAATTAACACGGCTTGTTACGGATTTTAAGTCCATCTTCAGTGTTCATTCAGAGATATTGGTACAGGTCATTTCCATGAATGATTCCTGTCTTATCTGTAAGATTGTATCACAATTTAAGCATTAATAACATAACTTCATCCCTTTGTGAACTGAACTGTGTACCACATGTTTTACGCATGTGCTTAGGTGCACTTCTTTTGTAGGTGGACGGAGAGCAGTGATGCCCATTTCCATGTGAATAGGTTGCACATGGCACCTATTTCTCAAATTAGTTATGATTAATTTCACATAATTTCAGGGTGGTTTTTAAAACATATTTTTCACATTAATGTAGGTGATATTACCAAAATCCAAGGCCATGAAACTGCTTAAATGAGTGCCAAGGCAAAAATCATCTATTCAATAATGTGGATGACAAACAGTGCTTCATCATAGTGCATCATCCTGTGTTTTCGAGGATATTTGCATGACACATAGTAAAAGTCTGAGGGATTATCTTCTTGAAAGGGTGGTGATAGGTTTTCATTGCTGCTGTGCTATCAGTACATGCCTGTTTGAAGGTCTAGTTTAAGCATGCAATTGTGGTTCTGTGTTAAGCACCTGAAAAATCTGAATTTTCCGGGATGTGCCAGAATAGAAACTGTAGGTTTCATTCTCAGGCACTGAATGGATGCAACTTTCATGGATCAGCAAACGTAGGCTTCACTTATTGTCTTTCCCTGAAGGTGTAGAGTGTGTTGGCTAATAAAGTGGCAGGTTTCCTCTCACTCTGGTGCTACTGACTGGTTTTGGTTGCTTATCCTACGGACAAAGAAGGACTCCTAAGCAAAACGTTGATGCACAAGCACTCCCATTTTGCTATAGTGTCTTGGTGTCTTTGAGACTTGGAACTTCATTACTGCTTTTGTGCTGTCGCTGAGTCAAAATCCTGAACTCCCTCCCTAACACCACTGTGTGCCCCACAACCTAAGGACTGTAATGATTCAAGAACACTACCTTCTCCATGGCAATTAGGGAGGGCCAATAAAAATAAATATGGCTAGCCAGTGGGACCCACATCTCATGGATTAATTTTAAAATAAAGAGATTCAATCAGAGTGACCTCCTATAGCTGACTGCATGTCTCAGCTTGTCTGCATCTGGGATGTGGTTTGTCCCATATCTGGATCATCGATCTCTGGACATGTATACTGCACATTACATTCTCTGCCCAGAGATAACGGGAACTGCAGATGCTGGTGAATTCCAAGATAATAAAATGTGAGGCTGGATGAACACAGCAGGCCAAACAGCATCTCAGGAGCACAAAAGCTGACGTTTCGGGCCTAGACCCTTCATCAGAGAGGGGGATGGGGAGCGGGAACTGCAATAAATAGGGAGAGAGGGGGAGGCGGACCGAAGATGGAGAGTAAAGAAGATAGGTGGAGAGAGTATAGGTGGGGAGGTAGGGAGGGGATAGGTCAGTCCAGGGAAGACGGACAGGTCAAGGAGGTGGGATGAGGTTAGTAGGTAGATGGGGGTGCGGCTTGGGGTGGGAGGAAGGGATGGGTGAGAGGAAGAACCGGTTAGGGAGGCAGAGACAAGTTGGACTGGTTTTGGGATGCAGTGGGTGGGGGTGAAGAGCTGGGCTGGTTGTGTGGTGCAGTGGGGGGAGGGGACGAACTGGGCTGGTTTAGGGATTCAGTAGGGGAAGGGGAGATTTTGAAACTGGTGGAGTCCACATTGATACCATTAGGCTGCAGGGTTCCCAGGCGGAATATGAGTTGCTGTTCCTGCAACCTTCGGGTGGCATCATTGTGGCAGTGCAGGAGGCCCATGATGGACATGTCATCTAAAGAATGGGAGGAGGAGTGGAAATGGTTTGCGACTGGGAGGTGCAGTTGTTTGTTGCGAACTGAGCGGAGGTGTTCTGCAAAGCGGTCTCCAAGCATCCGCTTGGTTTCCCCAATGTAGAGGAAGCCACACCGGGTACAGTGGATGCAGTATACCACATTGGCAGATGTGCAGGTGAACCTCTGCTTAATGTGGAATGTCATCTTGGGGCCTGGGATAGGGGTGAGGGAGGAGGTGTGGGGGCAAGTGTAGCATTTCCTGCGGTTGCAGGGGAAGGTGCCGGGTGTGGTGGGGTTGGAGGGCAGTGTGGAGCGAACAAGGGAGTCATGGAGAGAGTGGTCTCTCCGGAAAGCAGACAGGGGTGGGGATGGAAAAATGTCTTGGGTGGTGGGGTCGGATTGTAAATGGCGGAAGTGTCGGAGGATGATGCGTTGTACCCGGAGGTTGGTAGGGTGGTGTGTGAGAACGAGGGGGATCCTCTTTGGGCGGTTGTGGCGGGGGCGGGGTGTGAGGGATGTGTTGCGGGAAATACGGGAGACGCGGTCAAGGGCGTTCTCGATCACTGTGGGGGGAAAGTTGCGGTCCTTGAAGAACTTGGACATCTGGGATGTGCGGGAGTGGAATGTCTAATTCTCTGCCCAGGTTGGCAGCAACTCTTTCCAATATATTTTGTAGCTCTGGCAGCAGTCAGAAGAACAGTGTAAACCTGTGAACTAACTTGTAGCTTGAGAATTTAAATGGACAAGTTCACAGGTGGACACATACAAGCAGCACAGGAATTTTGACATTCGGGTTCTGGGGACTGTGGTACCAAAATATCAACCATCAGATGATAAGAGAGACATATCAATAAGATCATCAGTGATTGAGCAGAGAGAGAGGATTAAACATGTATATTCTAATTTTCTGATGAAGGGTCTAGGCCTGAAACGTCAGCGTTCCTGCTCTTAAGATGCTGCTTGTCCTGCTGTGTTCATCCAGCTCTACACCTTGTCATCTTGGATTCTCCAGCATCTGCAGTACCTATGATCTCTATTCTAATTTACTAGGCTGAATTAAATAATGGTGATCTCTAGAGGGCAGCCTTACTTCAGTTTCCTTCAAGAAAGGTTTGAAGAATTATATTCTTATTAAACAAGCAATTCTGACACGAGAGACAATTACCTTAACCTACGTCCAAATAACACTAGGAAATTATCAAATGACTATGAAATACACAGTTTAATACATCCAAGTGGGTTTTGTTTAAACTATTTTCATTTTGGAATTGCAGAGATTGAACATGCTATTGGGATGGATGTCTCAAAATGTACTGAGCTGTGAAAGAAAACAACATTGTAACAGGATAATAAAGTGTGAAGCTGGATGAACACAGCAGGCCAAGCAGCATCTCGGGAGCACAAAAGCTGACGTTTCGGGCCTAGACCCTTCATCAGAGAGGGGGATGGGGTGAGGGTTCTGGAATAAATAGGGAGAGAGGGGGAGGTGGACCGAAGATGGAGAGTAAAGAAGATAAGTGGAGAGGAGAGTATAGGTGGGGAGGGTAGGGAGGGGATAGGTCAGGGAAGACAGACAGGTCAAGGAGGTGGGATGAGGTTAGTAGGTAGGAAATGGAGGTGCGGCTTGGGGTGGGAGGAAGGGATGGGTGAGGGGAAGAACAGGCTAGGGAGGCAGAGACAGGCTGGGCTGGTTTTGGGATGCAGTGGGGGGAGGGGATGAACTCTGCTGGTTTTGGGATGCGGTAGGGAGAGCGGAGATTTTGAAGCTGGTGAAGTCCACATTGATACCATTGGGCTGCAGGGTTCCCAAGCGGAATACGAGTTGCTGTTCCTGCAACCTTCGGGTGGCATCATTGTGGCACTGCAGGAGGCCCATGATGGATATGTCATCTAAAGAATGGGAGGGGGAGTTGAAATGGTTCGCGACTGGGAGGTGCAGTTGTTTATTGCGAACCGAGCGGAGGTGTTCTGCAAAGCGGTCCCCAAGCCTCCGCTTGGTTTCCCCGATGTAGATGAAGCCACACCGGGACATTGTAACAGGTATGTTTTAATGTAGGGAAACGTTTTCAAGCACAAAGACACAATTCATATTATTGGAGGGCAAGCTTCAAAGATTTCCCCAGGATTGCAAAACTTTCTAAAATACAAAGGGTCCCTATCAAATGAGTCCCTAACAATCCCTCTTAATATTTTCCACTATACCCACATGAATGTTCTGTCACAAATACCTTCCTGCATTCACTATATTTCAGAAGCAACAAGATTCTTAACGAACAATTAAGGTCAAAGATTATTGGGAATAGGTGGGAAAGTGGGAATTGAGGCATAGTCAGATCAGCCATGACCTTATTGAATGGCTAGGGGACTGAAAGGCCTACTTCTGGTTCAAATTTCCATGCTGATATAAAATCACTAGCTGCAACATACCCATTGAAAATCTTCTATATTTTCTGTCCAAATAACAATATGCAACTTGATTTTAAAAATCAAGATGAGAAATAAATGATCAAAAAGCACATCAAAACATAACAAAAGTGCTTAGTCTACAAACAGAAAACACACTTGTGTCTCCGGTTGTAATATTTTCACTTATAAAACAAAACCAAATATTGAAACGTGAAAATTACAGTAGCTTGCACAAACTGCAATTGTGCAGGGATTTTGAAAGTTTCTGAATGTGTGCATTTTCTACCTATGCAACACAAAGCCAAAAATTCCAGAAAAGGGTTTTAAGTTACCAATTCAGATCAGGTCTATAATTCCACATATTCACTTCATTATCAATTCATGAATTCTACCTTAAACTGCAGGTTAATAAAATGTGAGGCTGGATGAACACAGCAGGCCAAGCAGCATCTCAGGAGCACAAAAGCTGACGTTTCGGGCCTAGACCCTTCATCAGAGAGGGGGATGGGGGGAGGGAACTGGAATAAATAGGGAGAGAGGGGGAGGCGGACCGAAGATGGAGAGTAAAGAAGATAGGTGGAGAGGGTGTAGGTGGGGAGGTAGGGAGGGGATAGGTCAGTCCAGGGAAGACGGACAGGTCAAGGAGGTGGGATGAGGTTAGTAGGTAGCTGGGGGTGCGGCTTGGGGTGGGAGGAAGGGATGGGTGAGAGGAAGAACCGGTTAGGGAGGCAGAGACAAGTTGGACTGGTTTTGGGATGCAGTGGGTGGGGGTGAAGAGCTGGGCTGGTTGTGTGGTGCAGTGGGGGGAGGGGATGAACTGGGCTGGTTTAGGGATGCAGTGGGGGAAGGGGAGATTTTGAAACTGGTGAAGTCCACATTGATACCATATGGCCATATGGTATCAATGTGGACTTCACCAGTTTCAAAATCTCCCCTTCCCCCACTGCATCCCTAAACCAGCCCAGTTCATCCCCTCCCCCCACTGCACCACACAACCAGCCCAGCTCTTCCCCCCCCACCCACTGCATCCCAAAACCAGTCCAACCTGTCTCTGCCTCCCTAACCGGTTCTTCCTCTCACCCATCCCTTCCTCCCACCCCAAGCCGCACCCCCAGCTACCTACTAACCTCATCCCACCTCCTTGACCTGTCCGTCTTCCCTGGACTGACCTATCCCCTCCCTACCTCCCCACCTACACCCTCTCCACCTATCTTCTTTACTCTCCATCTTCGGTCCGCCTCCCCCTCTCTCCCTATTTATCCCAGTTCCCTCCCCCCATCCCCCTCTCTGATGAAGGGTCTAGGCCCGAAACGTCAGCTTTTGTGCTCCTGAGATGCTGCTTGGCCTGCTGTGTTCATCCAGCCTCACATTTTATTATCTTGGAATCTCCAGCATCTGCAGTTCCCATTATCTCTTAAACTGCAGGTTCTCTTTTTAGATAAAGGTAAAGTCCCCATAGTCCTTTTGGCCTGTAGGGCTGCTTTCTCATTACAGAGAGGCAACTGGTAGTGGTTTAACCTAAGAGTCACCACACCTCAGGCAAGGGAAAAAGTTGAGGAGATGACTCCTTCATGGTAACTTCATCCAGCAAAGGAATTGAACACGTACCGTTGTCATCACTCTGCATTGCAAACCAGCCTTCTAACCAACTGAGCTAACCAAACATTCCCTGAGTTTTGAGGAAGGGTTACCAGACCTGAAACGTTAACATTTTTTTTCCTTCACAGATGCTGTCAGACCTGCAGAGCTTTTCCAGCAACTTCTGTTTTTATTCGCTGCGGTTTACACATTTGCAGAACACATTCACTGTGCTAACCTCCCACTTCAAATGCCTAGCGAAGATCAGCCCGGTTCTCTTGTTGGAACTGAAATTAATTAGCAGCCACATTAATTTATTTTGGACCTGTCAGCTACTGGAACTCCAAGCCTCCCTGCACAGTGTAATGGGTTGCATGGACTATAAAAATATTGAAATAGTATAAATAATGCTATATTTAATACATAAAACACTAAAGATCATACTTCTTTCTGGACTTGAATACTATAATGTATCAATATATCTTCCAATCAAGCATAAAGAATCAATCATCTTACTCGGAACCACGTAGAAAAGGGAATAAAAGAATAAAGGGATTTGCAAGTGATAATGTAAGATATGTCCACACCCTTCTACCTTCATTAGTAAATGCAGAACATTTTGATGCACTTGTTGAAAACATTCTTCATTGGCGCCTTTGTCAACTGCTTAACAAATTTTGGAATGCTATCCTATCTGTTTAGCGATGCAAATTTGGATCAATTTTGAACTCTTCATGAGCATTTTGCATTTTCACTCAATTGACAAATTAATCTGAAGATTTATTAATCTTACTCCTCCACTAAACCCGAAACAAATTCTAACCGGGAAAACTTTCACGATGGATTTCAAACATCTTCAATCATTTGTGTGCCTTGCTACACACAAAATGTAGTGTTTTTGACTTACGATCAGTTGGGATTGTAAACTCCCAGAAATTTTACAGTGTTTGATAGGCTCTTTACCTAATTACTAATGTCCCACTGTCCTGTTACTATCAAAAAACCTTTTTGGAATTATCAGTTAAGTTAATTTCCATCTCATTTGAGACAGATTATTCAATGAAGAATTACCCACATAATAGAATAGGGCAATCTAATTAGAACTCATTGGTCATGTCCAGAAACAAAAATGGTGCTAATCTGATTGTCTGTCATCAACAAAGTATGATTTTCTCTTTGAAACCATCAATGCAATGTGTACACTAGGACAGATATGATTAAAGATACTTGTAAGCCATCCTGATTAATACCTTGACGCAGTGAAGGCTTATGTGCTCAAAGATCCCTTAAGCTGTGCCTTTGGGAGCTTCTTATTCCTGAAGGGGGCAGCTATGGGACAATGGGAGATGCCGGACAAAGCAAAGTCCAAAAACTTTGGCAGTGGCAAAACAGGCAAGGGGAGGCTGCATACCTCACCAGCTGTGAAGATGGAACACAACTGCACTGGTAAGGTGGTCCCGGTCTCTGTGGTTTGATACGGTAATGAAATTGGATCACTAAACCATCGTGATCATGTGGGCAATGATGATACTGAATGATCCCACATTAAATAAAATTAAGTGCAGGCTTCTGCTAGAGACCATGTGCCAAGTCTTGTGGTGATGGAGAATTGATGACAGGAAGATGCTAGGAACCTCGGAGACCTTGTTCAACAACAGGGTCAAAATAATTCCCTCTTCACTAATTGATGCAGTGATTTAGTAACAATACATTCTGTATTTATACTGATATATGGGGTCTTCTGTCATAATCTAACAGGATCTGAAGGAAGAGCGATAACAAGATGTACAGCTGGATGAATGAACACAGCAGGCCAAACAGCATCAGAGGAGCAGGAAGGCTGATGTTTCAGGCCTAGACCCTTCTTCAGAAATGGCCTGCTGCGTTCTTCCAGCTCCACACCTTATTATCGCAGAATCTTCAGAATCTGCAGTTCCTACTATCTCTAGGATCTGAAGGGATGTCTGAGACTTAGTGGAACAAAGAAACAGCTGCCACCATCCCAGGCAATCATGGAAGATAAACACTTGCCCGTTTATTTCCTCCTTCCTAACTATCCAAGGCCCCAGACAGACCTTCCAGGTGAAGCAGCAAATTACCTGCACTTCATTCAATCTAGTTTTCTGTATTCACTAATCATAATGTTGTCTCTTCAACATTGGGTAGATGAAGCGCAAAATGGGCGATCACTTTGCAGAACACCTACATTCTATGCACAGAAATGACCAAGCTTCCAGTTGCCTGTCACTTTAACATACCATTGTGTTCCCTGGCCAACATCTTTGTCTTGGGCTTGCTGCAATGTTCCAGCGACTTTTGGGCCCAATGTTGAGTTAAAAAATTTTAGGGCTTGAGCACTTTCTCTTTGCCTCAACCCAAACAGACTTGTCATCACATGTGCTGCTTACCACAAACAACCTATTACTAGCCACTAATTAGCTAGCAGCTAATTCATTCTCTCACGATGACCTTTACCCATTCCTTTTACTGACCAACTGTTTTCTCTTTCTAAATAAAGACAGAAAGAACTGCAGATGCTGCAAATCAGGAACAAAAGCCAAGCTTTTTCTTCAGAACCGAGGAAGGGTCACCGGACCCGAAACATTAATTCTTTTCTCTTTCACAAATGTTGCCAGACCAGCTAGGCTTTTCCAACAACATTGTTTTTGTTTCCTCCTTCTCCGAGATCCATCTCCACCTTCCATTTACTCCTCCTCCTACCCTCACTCAATCTTCACCATATATTCCAATCCTTTCCTAGCTACAATCAGTTCTGAAAAACACAGTCACTGGACTTAGAAGGTTAACTGTATTTCTTTGTTCACAGATGCTGTCAGACCTGCAAATTCTGATTTTCTAACAGTTAATCAATATTTTATCAAGGGTTAGATAGGTGAGAAGTGGTTGTATAAATATGGGCAGCTACTAATTAGAGGAGGAAGTGTTTTATGCAGTATAGCTAACTGAAATAACGCTCTCATGAAAAGTATGTGGACTTGGACTTTATCCAAAGCTACTAGGTTCAGCTATAAACCAAACAAATGGATAACATCATCTTCATTTTATTAGAAAGATGTCTCTCTCCTTAAGGATGACAATGCCATTTGTCAATGAAGTAAAGAACATTCTGAACAACACAAACATGAATCCACAGTGGCAGCCAATAGTCTCCAGACAATACCCCACTATCCTGGTTTAGAATCCATGGGCCTACCAGCATCAATGGAAAAGCTGCACATGCCATTAAACTGTGCTAGTAAGCATGTGAACAGTGGATTCAGCAAATGAACATGTTGCTGGAAAGTACATGTAGGAAGGACAGCCAATATCTGAGATATTGGCACTGTTTTTGAGACAGATGGCACCTGTATATGATGGTCAAGTTGCATCTTGGTAGGACTACAGCTAACATCCTCACAGTGAGATTTACTAGTTCTACTGGGCAAGGCTTAACTCAATTAGCAGTTGAATGGGAATCTGAACAGGGGTTTTGATTGAAGGGAAGAAAAATTGGTTGCAGGAAGTAGAAATGTAGCAAGCAATGTTCAAAGGTAGACAAAAAGGAGGTAAGCATCAAATAAGACCAGAAAGTGGAATAATGCCAAAAAAGATGAAGTTAAACAAAATCTAGATGAAGGCAATATTCATTACAAGATTGATGAGTTGAAAGCACAAATAGAGGCAAATGGTTATGACTTTAATTATCACTGTGGAGAACTAGTAGAGTTGGTAACAGGGAGCCAGTGGATGTGGTTTAATTTGAGAAGCCTTTTGATAAAGGCCCTACATGAGAAATTAACATATAAAGTAACGTTCATGGGATTAGAGACAGTACAGTAACATGGGCAGGGAATTGGTTGGCAGACAAAAATGTGTTAAATGGTAAGTAGTGACTAGAGCTCGGACTTCAGCTATTCACATTATGTCTTAATGATTTAAATGATAGAATTAAGTTTAATATATTCAAGTTCGCTAACATCACAAAGCTAGGTGGGAAGGTGAGCTATAAGAAGGACGCATAGATGATTCAGTGTGATTTGGACAAGTTGAGTGGGCAAATGCACAACAGATGTGACATAATGGAGATAAATATGAGGTTCTCTCACTTTGGTAGCAAAAGCAGGAAGACAATTATTATCTGAATGGTGGGAGATTGGGAAAAGGGGAGATGCCATAAGACCTGGACATCCTTGTACAGCATGTGGTGAAGAAGGCAAATTTATGTTGGCCTGTCATAGTCACAGGATTCAAGTACAGGAGCAGGGATATCTTTGTGCAAATGTACAGAGCATCGATGAGAACACATTCAGGATACTGTGTGCAGTTTTAGTGTCTCTACCTGAGAACAGGGGTTGTGGTGGAGGTGGTGGTGACAGAGGAAGTTCTTATAGAAACCATTAAAATTATAAAGGAATTGATAGGATAAATACAGATGTTCCTGAAGTGTGGGGAGTCCAGAACTAGGACTCTCAATTTAAGGACACAGGGTAGGCCATTTAGGACTGAACTGAGGAGACATTTCTTCCCTCAGAGAATAGTGAGCCTGTGGAATTCTGTGTGGAAGAGCGCAAGGCAAAGTAACAAATGTGTTTAAGAAAGAGTTGGATATAGTTCTTAGGGCTAAAAAGGGATTGAAGAATATGGGGAGAAAGTGTACTCAGCTGGATGACCAGCCACGATCATACTGAATGGCTCAAAGGGTCAAATGGTCTACTCCAGTTCCTATTTTCTGTGTTTCGAAATACTGAATGCCACTCCTCCCATCAAAATGGCTCTGTTCTGTGACTACAGTTATTGAAATACATCTATTACAGGAGTTATTATAATCATTTTACAGCAACTCATGGTTCTGATTACAATTTACATAGCTGATTTAGATTTGGGACCAACTGTGGTGTGTCAAAGTTCGCAGATGATGTTAAAATGAGTGGTACAGCGAAGTTTGCAGAGGACACAAAGCGTACTGAGGGCTAAAGATAGGTTAAGTGAGTGGGCAAGGGTCTGGGAATGGAGTACAATGTTGGCAAATGTGCGGACATCCATTCTGGTAGGAATAACAGCAGAATGAACTATTATTTAAATGGAGAAAAATTACAGCATGCTGCTGTGCAGGGTGACCTGGGTGTCCTTGTGCATGAAACACAAAAAGTTGGTTGCAGGTGCAGCAGGCAATTAAAAAGGCAAATGGAATATTGCCCTTCGTTGTTAGTTTAAAAACAGGGAGGTTATGCTGCAGCTGTATAGGGTGCTGATGAGGCCACATCTACGGTACTGCAATAACAAAGTGTAGAGCTGGATGAACACAGCAGGCTAAGCAACATCCTAGGAACACAAAAGCTGATGTTTCGGGCCTAGACCCTTCATCAGAAATGAGGAAAGAGGAGAGGGTTCTGAAATAAATAAGGAGAGGGGGGGAGACGGATTGAAGATGGATAGAAGAGACGATAGGTGGAGAGGAGACAGACAAGTTAAACAGGTGGGGATGGAGCCGGTGAAGGTGAGTGTAGGTGGGGAGGTAGGGAGGTGATAGGTCAGTCCGGGGAAAACAGACAGGTCAAGGGGATGGGATGAGGTGTAGGAAGGAAATGGGGGTGTGGCTTGAGGTGGGAGGAGGAGATGGGTGAGAGGAAGAACAGGTTAGGGAGGCGGGGACGAGCTGGGCTGGTTTAGGGATGCAGTAGAGGGAGGGGAGATTTTGAAGCTTGTGAAATCCACATTGATACCATTGGGCTGCAGGGTTCCCAAGCAGAATATCAGTTCCTGTTCCTGCAACCTTCGGGTGGCATCATTGTGGCACTGCAGGAGGTCCAGGATGGATAGGTCGTCTAAGGAATGGGAGGGGCAAGTCGAAATGGTTTGCGACTGGGAGGTGCAGTTGTTTGTTGTGAACCGAGGGTAGGTGTTCTGCAAAGTGGTCCCCAAGCCTCTGCTTGGTTTCCCCAATGTACAGGAGGCCACAACAGGTACAGCGAATGCAGTATACCACAATGGCGGATGTGCAGGTAAACTTCTGCTTGATGTGGAAAGTCTTCTTGGGGCCTGGGATGGGGGTGAGGGAGGACGTATGGGGGCAGGTGTAGCACTTCCTGCGGTTGCAGGTGAAAGTGCCAGGTGTAGTGGGGTTGGAGGGGAGTGTGGAGCGGACAAGGGAGTCACGGAGAGAGTGGTCCCTCCGGAAAGCAGACAAGGGTGGGGAGGGAAAAATGTCTTTGGTGGTGGGGTTGGATTGCAGATGGCGCAAGTGTCGGAGGATGATGCGTTGGATCCAGAGGTTGGTGGGGTGGTAAGTGAGGGCGAGGGGGATTCTGTTTTGGTGGTTATTGCGGGGCCGGGTTATTAAGGATGAGTTGCGGGAAATGCGGGAGACACGGTCGAGGGTGTTCTTGACCACTGCGGGGTGGTAATTGCAGTCCTTGAAAAACGAGGACATCTGAGATGTACGGGAGTGGAATGTCTCATCCTGGGAGCAGATGTGGTGGAGGCAAAGAAATTGGGAATACAGGATGGCATCTTGCAGGAAGGTGGGTGGGAGGAGGTGTGTTCTAGGTAGCTGTGGGAGTTGGTGGGCTTGAAATGGATATCGGTTTCTGGGTGGTTGCCTGAGATGGAGACAGAGGGGTCCAGGAAGATGAGGGAGGTGTTAGAGATAGTCCAGGTGAACTTGAGGTTGGAGTAGGTGTTGGTGAAGTGGATGAACTTTGAGCTCCTTGTGGGAGCATGAGGCACCGCCGATACAGTCAATGTAACGGAGGAAGAGGTGGGGTTTAGGACCAGTGTAGGTACCAAAGAGGGATTGTTCCACGAAACTTACAAAGAGGCAGGCATAGCTTGGGCCCAGGCGGGTACCCATGGCCACCCCCTTTGTCTTTAGGAAATGGGAGGAATCGAAAGAGAAGTTGTTGAGCGTGAGGTCGAGTTCGGTTAGGCGGATGAGGGTGTCAGTGGAGGGGAACTGGTGGGGCCTACGGGACAGGAAGAAGAAGAGGGTCTTTAGGCCATCTGCGTGGGGAATGCAGGTGTATAGGGACTGGATGTTCATAGTGAGGTGTTGGGGGCTGGGGAATTTGAAGTTCTGGAGGTGATGGAGGGCATGGGTGGTGTCACAGAGGTAGGTAGACAGTTCCTGGACCAAGGGGGGAGAAAATGGAGTCCAGATAGGTGGAGATAAGTTCGGTGGGGCAGGAACAGGCAGAGACAATGGGTCGACCAGGGCAGGCAGGCTTGTGGATTTTGGGAAGGAGATAGAAGCAGGCGGTGCTGGGTTGGGGAACAATGAGATTGGAATATTGCATCCAGTTTTGGTCTCCTTACTTGAGAAAGGATATACAGGCACTGGAGCGGGTGCAGAGGAGATTCACTAGGTTGATTCCAGAATTCAGAGGGTTGGTTTATGAGAAGAGATTGAGTAGACTGGAACTATATTCACTGGAATTTAGAAGAATGGAGGGGGATTGTCTTATAGAAAAATATAAAATTAAGAAGGGAATAGATAAGATAGAAGTAGGGAGGTTGTTTTCACTGGCAGGTGAAACTAGAACTAGGGAGCACAGCCTCAAAATAAGGGGGAACAGAGTTAGGACTGAGTTGAGGAAGATCTTCTTCACCCAAAAAGTAGTGAATCTACAGAATTCCCTGCCCAGAGGAGCAGTTCAGGCTACCTTGTTGAATGTTTTTAAGGCAAAGTTAGATAGAATTTTGAACAGTAAAGGAATTAAGGGTTATGAGGAGTGGGCGGGTAAGTGGACCTGAGTCCACAAAAAGATCAGCCATAATCTTATTGAATGATGGACCTGGCTTGACGGACCAGATGGCTTAATCCTGCTTCTATTTCTTATGTTCTTATGATATTAGTTGGAAGGTCATAGAATCTCAAGGAAGACTGCTGGTCATCAGTAAGAACCAAGCCTATTCACTGTAGTTTTTGAACTTACATACAAGTATAAAAAACCAACTTCAGTAATATGATGTCACTATACTGCGACAAAAATTCTGATACTTGGACACAAGACGTATAGCCTTTAGCCAGAATAGGCTTTCAAATCATTGATGCCTGCTGTTTTTCTACATACCTCAGTTTGCAAAGAAACTGCACCATAAAGCAGACTGGAGACAGCAACTATATTTACTGACTCAGAAGGAAACACCAAGAATGAAAAATATTTTCAGTTAAGTGGCAGAACACAGCTAAAGCAGACGGACTTGTTCTCATGTCAATAAACCACCAATCTCACTGCTGCGGCCTTGGAAGAGGAACTCTGGAATGATCAGCATTTCTCACCTTAACGTACCTTGCAGCAAAAGAACTGTCAACACATTGCACAGTATCAGTGATCCCACATTTTCAAAATTGTGTCTCTCATTCCTTCTGCTTTGACAAAAAAAAACTGGTAGAGCTACTTTTAAAATCATATATAAAACCCCTAGATTATTAACTGAGTAATTGTTAAATTTGAATGTATTATTTACAGATTTCTTGTTACAAACCCTATTGCCAAGTTGTAACTGCCTTTAGGTTGCATTATAGATAATAGCATCTAATCTTTCGATACAATAACATTAAATGCAAAAGGCAATGCAGGTCATAAACTGCAGCATGGAAAGCAATGAACCTATACCTTCATAGGAGCTAACTGTATAGGAGTTATACAGGATGGGTCAACCACAGGTTTTGGTCTATTTGCTGTGTCTGCAAGCAAACTCTGCCATTGCTGAGGAAGTCCTGTAAACTTCTGCTCATGATGGTCAAATCCAGTATGAACCCGATGTTCAAAGTTAGAAGGTGCAGAGATTTCAAGACGTTTCTTCTTCTTTCCAAACATACTGGAAAATCCTAACAGACCTGCAACAATGAGAGAACAAGACACAGTGAACAGTTTGCCAATCTTAACAATGTGATAAAAGGAGGAAAACAAAAGTCACCTGTTGCAAATGCAATGAGAGAATTGTTGGTAGGGGGATTTTTTTCAATACACTAAATTCTATAATGGTACTATCCAAACTTACACCATTCTCCTGCTTCATTTTCAAGCCCTGCATCCAACCTTACAAAATGTATAAATTATGAATATACAGATAAAATGTCCATTATGATATTAAAGCACACTCTGTTTAGCAGGTAATTGAGGCAACTTTAAAATAAATTATTTTAAGAAATGAATGCTGCTTTGATAAGCTTCATGCTTTTATTTTCTCTGTGGAAGAGTGCAAGGTCAAAGTAGTGAAAGTTTTCAATTTCTATGCACGAAATTATGTTACTTGTTTGAGAACCGTTAAGAATTTGGTTGCAGAAGGTGAGTCACATCTAAAATGTGAAATTTTGTATGAACCAGCACAATACAACAACAAAATCAAGCATAAGGCTATATAATTTTGCTTTCGATTAAGACCTATTATTTTATGACTTTGAGAACAGTAACCTGTTAGAGTTTTTATTACTATAGCTGGGAGCTGAGTTAATCAACAAAAAGCATTTTTACTAAGTGTGCCTGGGAGCAACCCAATTTGAAACTACTGGAAATGTCCTAGTGTTAACTACTCTGAACCATTCAATTGTTTTGAGTATACAATGGTCAGGTTTAGTAAAGTAAATACTTTTATGTTGAAAATTATTTCTTAAAAAAATCTTTATTGGAATCTATGCACCTAAGAAAATCATGCCAATTTGAGGAAACTTCCCAAATTCATTTCGTGCTGATTTTTTAAAAAAAATCCTCTCCAGTGAAAGTAGGAAAGATAACACAGAGGGGTTAATAATTAGATAAGCAAGTCCCAAAAACTTGGAAGTCTAGCAGAAAAGTTAAAATTTAAGTTCTTTTTATTCAAAGGGTGGCAAGCAAAGTACAGGAGTATAGCAGGAGGTTTCTCAGGAGGTGGACTCAAGGGTGCAAGAGCAAGTAAGAGTTGTGGAGTTTGCAAAAACAAGGTGTGACAACAATTTAAAAGTTTATTGCAAGAATGTTCAACTCAAAGCATTGAAGTTAACGTCGGGCAGAGAAGAAAGGAATTGCTTGAATTAGTTGGGAGATCACGGAAGACTGAGCATAAAAGCCCTGAGTTGGAGCAAATAGTGCCCCAGGGGATTTAAAACATAACATTTATTAGAGTTTTAACAGTAGTTGGAGAGAGATTTGGGTGAGGGTGTTCATTAAGGAGGTAAACTTAAAGGTTGGCAATGTTTCTTTGGGTGGATATAATCAGCTTTGGATAAAATGAATGCTAAATCATGGCTTGGGTCAAACAGAACACCGAAGTGTCACTCTATATGATTCAAACCCAGTAAATGGGCAGACAAGGGTGGGGATGAATGTTAAAAGTGCAGTGTTTATGTTGATGGCTGAAAACAATGCAGTCAGTTTTCCAAATGTCTAATTGATGAATATTTTTGACTCATCCATATCTTAATGCCAGACAGACATGTAGAGTTGTGAGAAGTGAAAATAGAAGTGTGCCATCAACATAACATATGGATCCTGACCCCATAAAACAGAAGCACAGAAACCTCAGAACAGTAGCCAAATAGAATTATACATTGTTTATAAATTATAAACATACTTAATTCACCAATTCATTGGTATCTTGTGTATACAGTTCCTGAAAAGTCAGACTTGTGATTTTTTGCAGAAGTTCTTTGTATAAAATAAATTGCCATTTTGAAATCACAAAGGGCTTTAAACCCAATAAAGTACATTTGAAATGTAGTCACTCCTGTAATTTAGGAATATAATCACTACGGAATACCTTTCTCACATAAACTGAATGGTAAGATAAGCAAACAATGCAGCTTCAGCATATGGTGCAGACAGATGATTTGCAGTTAGCAATTCCAACACAGCTTATCAACTTCTATTTATCCACAGTAACAATAAATCTGAAGAATTTGTGTAGGCAAAATAATGTTCCAGTCAGTCAGTCTTTCCTGTCATAATAATTAATCATTGGCAGTAAATAAAGCGTATTTTCAATGCTCAAATGTTATATTCTAAAAACTTATATTTGAAACA
Source organism: Stegostoma tigrinum (assembly GCF_030684315.1). Taxonomy (NCBI): domain Eukaryota; kingdom Metazoa; phylum Chordata; class Chondrichthyes; order Orectolobiformes; family Stegostomatidae; genus Stegostoma; species Stegostoma tigrinum. Next base: position 8,046,234 of record NC_081362.1, on the reverse strand, counting down.
AACAAATTGTTTTCCAGAGATGACTGTGGGAGGTAAGTGTTTTTCAAAAGTGCTCCCAATATGTCTCATAATCTGTGATTCTGTCACAAGCCTACAATGTCCTTTTTGTTATCCTCCGAGATCCTAGCAACAGACTCTAATGCACAAAGAGAACAGAACGCACCATAGTACAGCATACAAAATCAATGATTCAGGATACTACAATGTGGCTTCTTTTCAATTCTGAACAGAGAATCACTCAGATCAAACTTGTACTTTGCTGCGATGAGGATTTTTAAACAACTCTGCAAGTTAGGATATCTCTAATAACTTTTCATTTGTCAATTTATCCAAAACACATTTCTCTAATTCAAGCTCCACATTAAATTTGTTACGCAATCCTTTTTGAGAGGTGTCCTTAACTGTTCTAAATGCATGAATAGTAAGAAGAATTCGGGGGATAGATTTACATGAGCATTATGCAGTGATTGAAGATTTTCATCTCCAATGCAGAGGGAACAGGTTTATGAGTTGTATTTGAAGTTCCCAACTTCATTTCTGAGGGCTTTTATTAATTGTGATTCATTTTATCTCATGTTTTCATGATATTATGGAACTGCATTCTTGGCATGTGAAGGTGGTCAGGGAAACTGAAAGCGCACGCCTCTTTAGATTAACTGTAAAGTGCAATTTGTGGAAAATGCAATGTGGGTAATGATAAACTGGAAGAGGTTCAGAGGGATCATCCAGTGAAAACCAATTTAAAAATTTAGCTCACTGTCAACCAAAGATCTCCTTGTAATACTTCAATGTAACAGTCACAGCTCATCTTCCACAGCACTAAGTCATGTGCGAAAAGCCAAAAAAGGAAAAGCCAGGTTATTGAAAGGATGAGGAAAATCTGGTTAGGAGCCATAATCTAAAAAAAACCACAGACATCTCTCTCCAGCAAAAAGACAAAATTGATCAAGTACAGCTTGAGGGTAACTACTGCACAAATCTGGGATAAGATCAGGAGCCAGACTGGTTCCATAGCCAGTGAATGACTGAACTCACACGGTTGGTTTTATTCTGCCGAGAGGAAAATCTGAATGGAACGCTATTATTAGGCACTGATAGCACTTAGGATTCCCAAATGTGGAGGCACTATGGTCTCACCAAGGAAACATTTCCAATATACCTGCTGCGGAAGCGTTCCCAAAGAATAGATAGATAACAAGGTCTGTGTGGGAATGAAGTTGGGATTGGAAATAGGTCATCCATTCAATGCCAAACTGATATTTGCTCAGGTGTCAAGTATAAGACTTTTTGGAATCTTGAATTGGCTTGCAAGAACAGAAAAGATGATTGTCCCCTCTCAGGAAATAGAAGTAGACTGGAGACAGACTAGTTATGTTATTTGACCAGGCCTTTAACAGACTTAATTGCAGACTCACTAGCAACCATACAGAACAATCATAAATAGTTCTCCACAACTTACCTTCCTAACATTTATAGGTATAATTCTTGTATATAATCCAAAGCGAAAAGTTCAATTACTAATTCTTGGCATATGCATCATAAGCTCAAAGACAAGCAATGAAATTACATTTGTAAAATTATGTATATTCCCATCTGTAAAGTATAAAGCAATTACTGCTGGAAATAAACACAAAAGTTGCTGGAAAAGCTCAGCAGGTCCGGCAGCATCTGTGGAGGAGAAAACAGAGTTAACGTTTCGGGTTCGCTTCTGAGGAAGGGTCATCGGACCTGAAACGTTAACTCGGTTTTCTCCTCCACAGATGCTGCCAGACCTGCTGAGCTTTTCCAGTAACTTTGTTTTTGTTCCTGATTTCCGCAGTTCTTTTGGTTTTTGCTGCTGGAAATAAGTCCATCTTTTGTGCATATTACACATTCTTTATAAATCATGCATTATTTCAGAATCGTACAATATTATAAACCATATCATTGATGATTTACTTAACTGTGCCTTGTGATTATCAGCAGTGTTATCCTGCTTGCTTATTTCCAATATTGCCAAGAAAGAGATTATGAGCCACTGTTCCGAGACTGTAGTTAGCACATGTCAAATAACAGTGTTAGTTAACTAATATTTAATTAAGAAGGCAAAGATGATTTGTAACACATCTTGTATTGTTACATCATGGCATTCAAATGAAAGCTTATATTCCTCACTCAAAATTAAATCTTTATTGGTTTTCCTCATATATAAAGTGACATACAACAGATTTGACAAAACATGAGCCGCTATCTAAATACACCAAGAGAACAATAGAAGATTTTTGGGTGGATAACTTGGAAGCTAACATCTATCTTAAATCTATTATTTTATTAAAATACAATAGTAGTGAATGGAAAACTACATTATATAAATGTGCATAATAATACAATAATTACTGGTCCCCAAAATCTCATACATGAAAATAAAGTTTTAAATTTATAAAAAGTCATCCAAGAATTAAGTTATAAAAAGCCATCCTTGGTCTCAAGTGAAAGATGAAGACTAAGATGGAGAAAGTTATGAAACAAGTTCCTCTCTTCAATTAAAAGCCTTGCTTAAGAATTCCAATCTCGTAATAGTGTCTTGCATGAATTAAGCCCAAGTGACACTGGACTCATTTGCAACATTCCCCCCTACAGTTGTGGTTTCGAGCCCCCACTCTAAGACCAGAGCTTAGCACAATACTGAAGGAATACTAAAAGCACTGTCATTTACACAAGGAATTTTATAAAGATTGCCATCTTCTCAAGGGGAACATAAAAAAAACTTAGTACATTTTGAAGAGTAATATGCACCTTTCAAGTACCATTGCCAAAACAAATTACCTGCTCATTCATTCTATTGCTGTTTGTTGGATTACATCATGCCTAGATTGGTTGTTGCATTCGCCTAGAAAATGACAAGACTACTCCTCAGAAGAATTAACTAAACAGCTGCAAAATACTTCAGATCTTCCCAAGGATGTGAAAGATGCTCTGCTAAGTCTTTCTTTGCTTCATTCTTGGCTGATTCACACAGGTTTCAACCAAATTAAAATAGGACTCATATAATGAGCTTCCACAGTAGATCCACAAGGAAAGCTCAGACTTGCATCTATAAGTAATTCTAAGTAGCTCTACCCAAGTCCTGTTCTACACGCCATGTCATTTCACTACCTCTATTACGTACCTCAGCCTTGTCTGAATGAAAAAAACCAGGAAAGTAAATCCTTGAAATTCATAAGTGTTAGAGTGCCTGATATCTTGATTGGCACACTTCTCAGAATGCAAGATAATTGCAGTTTTAGACCCATCACCTCTTACTGAAAGTAAACCAGGTCAAAAAGAGTAAATTGGACAAATTGAGAGTTTTGGCACAACTGTGAATAGCCAGCACTGCTGGTGACTTGATTTTTAAATGGTGAAACAAAAGTATATTCTTGTAGGCTGAACCTAGTGATTGCAAATAAATAACTTCCGTAGTTACAGTTAGCTGCATTTCCTATGTTATTTAATAGTATTGTATCTAGCAAGTGGATCATGAAGTTCAGTTTAGCCTCAAAACATTCATCTTGCTTTGAAAAGGTCATGTGAAACATCCCCAGGCTAGCAACAGTAAAAAAAAAGATATGAATCTACGCTGATCTACATTTTTGTCAGCTGATGGTTTATCTGAGTTGTGTTGAAGTTAATGGCACCAGCAAGAAAATCAAAACAGCATCCTACTTCTGTGGTCTAGTGGTTTTAATTCTGAAATTCAGAATTTTGCTCCCTTATTCTCTACTTTCTCTTGGACTGGAAACAACTAAAATAATACAATCAGGCTCCAGGTCCCAGTCATCTGAAGCTTTAGAACTAATCTTTTTTAAAAAATAAATTGAAATTCCAAAATAAATAACGCTTTAACACAGAATAGCAACATGTGAATAAAAGTGGTGTAACATAAATTAGCTCAACAATTAGAGATGGAACATCTTGAATTAAATAACGTTGAACTTAATTTATTCTAAACTGAGCATAATTGCATAACTCCTATTTACTTAGAAACCTTTTTTGTAATTTGAGGCAAATCCTAAGTGTTTACAAAGCAGAGGTGGAAAAGTGACTCACATCAGGACAAAAAGGTGGGGATGGGAACCAGATAGAGAGCCCAGCTATGGGTATGAATACACAATCAAAAAGAGAAATTTCAAAACAGTTTTCAAAGCATGTTGTGTGAAAGCTAGACGGAGGGTGGAAATAGTGGCTGAACAGGCAGAATGACAGAAGGCACATGTGAGGCTGGGAAAGGTGATGGGAAAATAGGATCCTGTGCTCAGCAAATACAAGGCGGTAGAAGTGTGAACCTTAAAAATAAATGAAGATGCAACTGTGGTTTTCTGGATAATTTGGCACTCAGAAGGTGAAGAATGGCCATTTGATAAACAAGAAAATCAAGACATTGATTAATGTCTCAACAGTGAAGGGATAAATCTTAGGGGTGGATGCAAGCAATAAGATACCATTAAACTTTCATTGTTCGGGTCCTCAAAAAATTATGGGTTAATTCTTTAGTTGTTTACAAGACAAATACACTTTAATATATTAATTATTCATATCAATTGCTCATGAGCAGAGTGATTAGATCTGGAGAAATAAATCTCCTGTAATTAAGAGTCTCTACAGCTTCTATTTAAAATGGAGACAAACTCTGTGTTAAATTTCACAGAATTGTTACAACACAGGGCAAGACCATTCAGCTTATTATGTCTGTGACAACTCTGTGATCATCTCACCTCAAATTATTCTTCTGCCTTCTCCCTTTAACCTTACATTTTTTTTCAAACAGCCACTTGACTTTCTTTTGAATTCTTCATTTGAACCTGACTCCACCTCACACTCAGGCAGTGCATTTCACACCATAATTATTAGCTGCATGAAGAAAATTTTCCTCACATAATTTTTGTTTCTTTTATTAATTAGATTAAATCTGTGCTCCCTCATTCTTAATCTTTTCATGAGTGAGAGCTCCTCTCAGCCTTCTCTTCAAGGAAAATTGTAGAATATTTTCTAATCTATCCTTGGAACCATTTTCATAAATGTCTTCTTCATCCTCTCCCATGCTTTCACATCATTCCTTAAATGGGGCACCCACAACGAGACAATATTTCAGCTGAGGCTTAAATGCCACTTACTAAAGTTCAATAATAATTTCCTTGCTATTGTACTGTATTCTCTCACTAATAAAGCCTTTGATACAGCATACTTTAACAACCCCCTCAACCTGTCATGCCATCTTTAATGACTTCCATATATGTACACGCAGATCCCTCAGCACCTCCAACCCCCTTAGAGTTGTACCCGTGATTCTATATCGTCATTCCATGATCTTCCAACCATAATAGATCACCTCTCATTTATCTGTATTGAATGTCATCTGTCATTCATGCACCCACTCTAAAAACCTGCCCTTTTGAAGTTCTACACTAGCTTCCTTACATCTTACAACTACCAACTTATTGCTCCTAAATAAAGGAAGGAACTGTAATGAGATTAAAATGAAAAGACTGCAACACATTCCAAACTGGAAGACCCAAACATTTTGAATTTAGTTATTTTCAAAGGAACCTTTTATATCCAGATGTGTAAAGTTGTGATTATAATTCACCATAAAGCACTAGCTTGCCCATTTTATTCAGTATAAAGTTAATACCCCATCTTCTGGATCATTAACATTTTTGCTGCTGTAAGCAAACTAATTAAACTTACTGATTAGATAGATCTGGTTAGATGTGAGGTGCAGACAAAATTGTTGTATTGATGAAAACTCATCACGCTGCAGTGAAACGAGCACTTCCACTGCCAGAGATATATAGCCTCTTATCTAATTTGAGGATAAAATAATCAGAACAAAGTGACTGCCAGTGCTGTGGAAAGATTAGAGCTCAACATCTCTGTTTTGGACTAACAAATGCATAATCTAACAGGAATTGCAAAGAAAGCATTTAACGGCTTCGACTGCAATATAAATTAATGAAGAATGCTACCTCCAAGTTCTGCTCCAAGGCATAAAGCATCTGAATATGAAAACATATCACCATTCTTTCATCATTGTCAAATCAGCTTCTCAAGGTAAAGATTTATGGGGTCTAAATGCTGACCTTGCCAACGATGTTCCTATCCTATGAACGGATAAATAAAACCTGAGGAACACCCAGAATTTGGCCCATCTCAGACTATGGCAGCAATACTTGAAATTACAGAATTGTGGATTAAAACTAGGACCAGATAATGTTTGTTAATTGCCAAAGGAGTAGTAACTTCACAGATGTGTTCATCCCCAGCTATTTTTAGGCCAACTACTAAGCTGAAGCTTTAAAAAGAACCTTTTAAGCTGTAGTTAAATAATTACTTCAATATTGATGTAAACCAATTTTAGGTATGCATCAGTCTGGAAGTCAAATCACAAGTCAAGTCTCTGAATCCCAGACACAACTCACTCTCGCAGACTCTCTCACATCAACTTGAGCACAATAAGATTTCAGTGAAACACCACTTTAGTGGTGCCCTGGCAGTCCACTTGTTGTGTCCTTAGAAACTTACTGTTCAATGCTTTAAAAGCAGTTACTTGGTTTTCCAACATTAAAGATTAGCTTCCTGGGAATAGGGCACCATGCACTATTTTCCCTAATCAATCTGTTCAAAAATATAATTACACACCTCTGAAGCAGGTGAGACTTGAACCTAGGCCTTTTGGTCCGGGGTATGGACACTACCACTGTGCCAGAAGAGGGCCCTTATAGAGCACCATGCATCTCTTCAAAGACAAGTCTGCACAGCTGCTGTCCGACAGACCTCAATAAAGCTCATATTTCACTTTAGCTCGAGTGTGTATAGTCCACTATCTACTCAAGTTTATCAGTAACTGTTCTACAGAAATAAAGCCGAAACATGTCAGCATTAATTCCATACAAAGGTTAATTAACACATTTCTGCAATAAATACAAAGTATTTGATTACTTTGATACCAGGGAGAAAAAGAAATGCTTTAGCCTAATCTCCGAACTGTCCTTATCAGCCGCTGTGGGTGAGTCGCGATTTTGCTTTTTGCAGTACTGATATCTCTCTCCTCACTTGATCAGCAACCTCTATTCAGAATTTTATAAAATCCATTAATTAAACGGTAATGGATGATTATAAATACAGCCCATGTGCCAGCAAATGTCAATTGGCAAAAAAAGGAACAATCAGGGGACGCATACAAGAGAAAAGACAAGAAAGGGAGGAGGAAAGCACAAATCACCAGAGAAAGGGATAATATTAGAAAAGCAAGTTAGAGCAATGGAGAAGAAAAATAGTGACTGTGAGAGTAAAAGATAAAGAGACTGAAATAATTAAAAATTTAGAAGGAGTCAATAAGACCATTATAGGGTGATAACAACACTTACCTTCATGAACAATGTCACGTTAACTACTAAAACTAAAGCATTTCACTTCAGGAGGTGGGGAAAACAGGGATTGCAGACACTTATTTTAATTGTTCTATGACAACGTGAAGAGTCAGAATGTAGAACTGTACAGCACAGTACAGGCCTTTTGACTCACAATGTCATGCCGAACTTTTACCCTAAACCTAAGGTCTATCTAACCTCCACCCCTACCTTATACAATCATCCATATGCCTATCTAATAGTCACTTAAATGTCCCTAATGAGAAAGGAGAAACAAGCAACTTGTTGGGTGATCACCATTTGCACTTGTGGAAAGTAGCAGAAAACTGTTAACTCAAACATGAAAGGACTTGCGCACAACACCCGCAATTGAAGGAGAATGCCACATATGCTGATGTGGAGGTGCCGGTGTTGAACTGGGGTGGATAAGGTCAAAAGTCACATGACAACAGGTTACAGTTCAACAGGTTTATTTGAAGAAACAAGCTTTCAGAGTCTTGATCCTTCTTCAGGTGTCAGTGAAAGAGGTGACATCAGATGCAGAATTTATAAGCAAAAGATCAAGTGGTCATAGAACTGATGTGAATGTATTGAACACACCTAAGATGGCTGTTAAATCTTGAATCAATTATGAAGGATTAATATGCATATCCCAGAATTTCTTTTAAGTCACTGCCTGGAGACAACTAAAGGTTTTATTAGTATACCAGAGGTGACATCTCAGGTCAGAGAACGCATTTTAGGTGTAAGGCCATGTTAGAATCTGGCTGTGTAAATTAAAAATCTGCAAATGAAAATTCACCCCACAGATTGACATGAGATAGAGAGAATGCATGTGCGCGCGCGCGTGTGTGTGTGTGTGTGTGTGTGTGTGTGTGTGTGTGTGTGTGTGTGTGTGTGTGTGTGTGTGTGTGTGTGAGAGAGAGAGAGAGAGAGAGTGTGTGTGTGTGACAGTGAGAGAGAGAGAGAGAGAGAGAGAGAGAGAGAGAGAGAGAGAGAGCGCGCGAGCACGAGTGTGGATGTGCGCAAGAAAGAGAGAGAAAGAAAGAATGTACAGTGTGGGTTGGGGTCACCTATAGTGCGACATGAACCCAAGATCCTGGTTGAGGCCATCTTCATGGTTACTGAACTTGGCTATCAGCCTCTGCTTGGTAACAAACCTTTCTAACTCCAAGTTAATACACAGCAGATTTTAAACAAAACTTCATACCTAAAATGCATTGCTTGACCAGAGATGTCAACTGGTATGCTAATAAAACATTTAGTTATTCCAGGCAGTGACTTGAAAGAAATTCTGCATATGCACATTAATCCTTTCTGATTAGACATTTAGCAGCTGTCTTAGGTTTGTTCAATACATTCACATCAGTTTTATGACCCTTTGATCTTTCGCTTATAAATTCTGTGTCTGATGCCACGTCTCTCACTGACACCTGAAGGAGTGAGACTCTGAAAGCTTCAGACTTCAAACCAACCTGGACTATAACCTGGTGTCCTGCAATATTTGAACACATCCTGATCCTGTGTAATGCAATACAATAATACAGAAGCAGGCCAACTTCATCATCTAGTTTTAGCTATTCCTTCCTAATACATCCTTATGAACATAATGCTATGATCAATTAATGCAGTAACCACAAAGTAATTGTTGTCATGAGATTCCAGTGAAATGCTCCATTAACTCTTGTCTCCAAAATGTCCCAAAGTCCCAGAATCATTCATTCAGCAGTCCGAGATCCTTTGATGTGCTCCCGTAATCTAAGAGCCTCCTTTGCCAGTAATCTGGAGTCTAAGATCCCAATGCCTTAGTGCTCCCAAACTCTGAATTCTGGGATTTTGTTCCAAACCAGTTCTGCAGATTGAGGGCTTCATTCAAGTGCACCAAAGGCCTCACCGACTGCTAATTATTTGTGTCCCCAATAACATTATTCTCTCCATGATACCCTGGTCCACTCCTTGGTCACCCCAATATCCCTATCCCTTTCCCACGACATTCGAAATGCAGGAGATGCAACACCTATCCTTTTACCATCTCTTTCCTCAATGTCCAAGATCCTAAACACTCCTTCCAAGTGAAGCAGCAACTTGGCTGTACTTCTTTGAATTTAGTCTACAGTATTCACTGCTCATCAGGCATCTTCCACAGTGGGGAGACCATATGTTGGTTAGGTGATCACTTTGCATAACAGCTCCATTCTGTTGCAAGCATGACACCAGACTTCGTGTCATGTCAGTTAATTCCCTGCCATGCTCTTGTGCTCAGAAATCACATGGCACCAGGTAACAGTCCAAAAGGCTTATTTGAAAACACAAGCTTTTGGAGCCTTGCTCCTTCTTCCTGAAGAATGGGCTAGGCTCTGAAAGCTTGCGTTTTCAAATAAATCAGTTGGACTATAACCTGGTGTCATGTGATTTCTGACCTTGTCCACTCCAGCCCAACATCGGCAACCTCCACATCATTGCTCTCATGCTGACATTTCTGTCCCCAGTTAACTGCACTGTTCCAGTCAGGCCTAATATGAGCTTCAGGAACAGCATCTCATCCTTCACTCAGGCACGTTAAAACCTTCTGAACTAAACACCGAGTTCAGTAGTTTCAATAAAATCCTTCCAAATTTGCTCCCTTTTCATTCCTTGTTTCATTTTTTAATCTTCTAGCCAGCAGCACCAGGTCGAGTCACTTCTTTCCTTTCTGTCATGGACATTCCTTTAAATATTCCTAATCAACTATAATATCAGGAGATGTTACGACACACTTCTGGAGCAATATCCCCGTCCCTTTTCCACAACATTCCAAATGTTGCACTTAGACAAACATATGAACAGGCTGGGATTAAAGGGACATGGGCCATAATCAAGCAAATGGGATTAGTTTAGAATGGCCTGTTGCTGTGCTGTACTGTTTGATGTCCTGTACTATCAAACAACTAAATAAATGACTATACTTCTGAAATGTCAAATACTGAAGAAATACTGTGTCCCTGCATATCACTATATCTGTATGATGAATACTAATCTATACTACAAACAAGAAGTGCTTTATTTTTATACCATACTTTTGAATTGTCTGCAATTAGGTAATTAGGAAAAACATTTCAACCCCTCAACATTAGGGAATTTAGAAGTACTTCAGTTATGGAGACTGGACAGAATGCAGTTGTTTTCCTTACAGTAGAGAAGATTGACAGGGGTCATGATTGAGATGTATAAAATTACAAGGGATGTAGATATGGTAGACAGGAAGAAACATTTTTCTTTGGAAGGATCAATAACCAAAGGGCATGCATTTAAGGGGCAGAAGGTATAGAGGTGGTGTGAACTAAAACTTTTTCACCTAGAGGATGGTGGGAATCCCCAACTCACTGCCTGTCATGGTGGTAGAGGCAGAAATCCACTCAAAATTTAAAAAGTATTTGGATGATAATTTGTGATGCCAGGCAAACAAGGCTATGTGCCATGCGCTGGAAAATGGGATTGGAATAGTGAAGTGATTGTTGTTTATCGGTGTGGACACAATAGGCTGTTTCGCCTTTTTCTGTAGATCTCTATGATTCTACTCCAAACCTCCCATAGGTTAGACAACAATTTGCTGAGATACACACACCAGGTTGATTAGGCTACATCTTGAAGAGATGTAGGTACATTTTCAGATCCAAATGAAATCAACATATTCTCTCCTATGTTCCACAGGTCATCTGTAGTGCAGGTAAAGGCTCCAGTACAGACTCCCAGGATTGACATTTAAAACTATTATTTGTACACTTTCAAATAGGTGGCCTAACGCCCTTGTACTAAATGGCTCCCCTAAGCACAGCCAGCACCTAGCTTTCTGAATTCAGGGAAGTCACAACAATAGTGCTGACTTACAAATGAAAGTCTGGCAGTTATGTGGAACCCGTGAATAAATGCTGGATAAAATGGTATACCTTCAGGATGCTGACAAGATAAGTCAATTGAATATTTGTTGACTGTAAAGACTGTGTTTTTTTGTTTTAGTTTTTTTAAAATCGTGGACTGATATGAGAAAAGAAACATTTTAAAAACTAGAGATTGCAGGGATTGTGGCATGGTTTGAGAGCAAATAACTTGATACTCATTGTGAACCCTCTTTGTGGGGATGGAAATGATTGCAGATGAACTGGAGCCAAAGGGTTATGTACTAACTGAGCTTTGGTTGGCAACAAATGGTGGATTGGTTCATGGACTAGTTATCAATGACAAAGGTCTACTGCCTGCCAACAAACACGTGATTAGGTCTTAGGTAGCTGAACAGTTTGTGTTTGTGAGCAAGATACAGCAAAGCTATTCAGACCATCAGCTTAGGAGCTTTGTTTTCTGCAGAAAAAAACTACTTTAAGCCTGAAGCAAAAGCAGTTTAAACTTTTGTTTAGCAGTTACCACATGCTGTGACTTTTAGTCACTAAGTCATTGGCCTATTACCAATAACCCTATATTGTTTACAAACCAGTAAGAGCATTCAGGAAAAGGAAGATCAAGAAGCAGCATTCTGAACAGCACAAGAACCATCTCAACAGGTCCTGTGAAAAACAACCTTTGAACTGTTTTCACAGTGCTCCCTTTGTCTATTTCCTCAACATTTTATTTTTTCCTGACTACTTATATGTGCAAAAGGGAATTTTTAAAAGGATTAGAGTTTTAAGTATTAGAGTTACATGTTTTTAGTTCACCACCGATTACCTGTAGCGAGTATCTATTTACTGGTAATAACTAAAAGTTTTTGTGGAGTATACAAACCTGCTGTATGCTTTCTATCAATCAAAAGAAGTTAGGCAAACTGGGGAATCTACGAGTACTTTTTGAAATCTGTATCTTCTCTGACAACTCCAGGAGTAGCAGGTTGGGCACTTGTCTGTCACAGAACATATGATCCTTCACTAAGAATTTGACCTAGAAATCTTTGTGTCTAAGACAGTGCCATAAGTGGTGACTTGTAATTTTTTCACCGTACTCATGCGAGTACGTGACAATAAACAAAATTTTTTAAAAACTCACAATACTTGAAGGCTAGCTCTCTCTTTTCAAAACGTGAACAGTGTGATTTATGTATAATTGCAGAAATCCTTTGCTGCTCAATATAAAAACTATATGGTTAACGTATTCTCATTAGAAGAAAAAGTAGTTGACTGATGCAATGAAATTCTTTCCTGATGCAGTAGCAAGCTGTGCAGAAATATAATGATTAGTTCAAGAAATGGAAACAGTATATGCACAGCAAATTGAGAGGAAATGGAAGTGCAACTGTAAATCACTGTGGTTTCCCACAGTAAGATTACTGTTTCAACAAATCATGGCAAATTCTAAATTAACACATCATACTAAACACCTCCGAGAAACATACACCACTGTCTGCAAGAAGTGAGTGCAGCTGCATGACTCCAGTACTGCTAAAGTAATATTTTACAATGTGCTGATCAGACAGTGAATGCTATCGGTTGTTTACAATTTTGTAGTGCTTCTGCACAAAAAGGGATTTCAAAACCACTTAAAACCAGATAGGAAGATGGGAGCACTTGGTGAATGCAAAACATTTCTGTCTAGTTCAACTCAATTGCCTTCAAGAATTATTAGCGGGGCTCCAGCAAGTATTATGGAGAACCAAAGGAAGCAGTGAGAGGTAATTGATCTCCTACAGCAATGCTCATGTGAAATAAATTCTCTTCTTATTACTGTCACTGCCACATTCCCATTCTTTTTATTATTTTCATTTTCCACTCCATCATTTAGATTGCACATCACCTTTATCTACCTTCAGATATCACAATTTCTATGTTGTACTCCTATTAAAGTTCCTTCCTTCATCTACTCAATTTCTTTGTTAATCAAACTCTAGGTAAGGGTATGATGCCTAGAAATCTGTAAACATTATCAGAGATAATAGGAACTGCAGATGCTGGAGAGTCCGGGATAACAAGGTGTAGAGCTGGATGAACACAGCAGGCCAAGCAGCTCCTAAGATGTTGTTTGGCCTGCTGTGTTCATCCAGCTCTACATCTTGTAATCTGTAAACACTGATGGGAGAAGGTAGAGTTTGGGGAGGAGGTGGGGGTAGGGAGGAGCTAGGAAAAAGAGAAAGGGGGGAACCAAAAACAAAATACAAAACCTTAGAGGCAAAAAGAAATGGGGCTGCAAGTACAGAGGAGTTTTAAAAAATTCTCACAGAAATTGGCTGACACTGGCTGGATTAGCATTTTTGGTCATCCCTAATTGACCTGAAGAAGGTGAACCATCTTCTCGAACTCATCCAGTCCACGTGATGTAGGTACACCCCACAGCACTGTTAGGAAAGGTGGTCGATAATTTGACCCAGTGCAATGAAGGAACAGCAATATGCTTCCAAGTTAGGATGGTATTTGGCTCGGAGGGAAACTTCAGTGCCTCCCTGGGAAGAAGAGCTATCCCTCTGAAGGAAAACTTATTGGACTTTCAACTGATTTGTGCCATTTTGATATACAACAGCTTTTATCAGTTTTCTGTTGTTGCACTAATGGGGTGTAATGCTTTAAAGAAACAACATGGTCAACACAAGCAATCCTGAAAATAAATTATCTGAATTCTTGTGTTAATATGATTTGTCACAGTTACTTTCTTTTCCATTATACATTTTAAATTAAAATGAGAAATTTGATTTTTTTGTGTGTAGTTTGATAACTTGTACGCAATCCTCAGGCCACTGCAATTCACTCTTTCCCCAGCCTCACTTAAAATACACAATGGTCAAGCTCCAGATGCACACAGATGGGTTTTCTGTTGGAACACTTGGAAGGCAATACAATTCTTTATCTTTTCTTCAGTTAGAAACAATTTCACTTGCAAGTATAATTGGCAAGATGATCTAGATTTTGCAGGAAGCTTAAAGCAACAATCATAACCCCTACTGTGCAGACAGAGATCAATCAACCTGTCAAGTCTTCAACAACTCTCCAAACATCACTCCCTGACTTAGCAACCCTTCCCACTCCCTCATCACACCCCCCCCAACCCCACCCCCTCCCAAAAATCCCACCCTATTCCCATAACGCTGCATTAAACATGGCTTAACACACCTAGCCTGCACATCCCTGGACACACATGGCAATTTAGCATGGTCAATCTACTCAACCTGCACATCTTAGGACTGTAAGAGGGAAACCCAGACACAGGGAGAATATGCAAACTTCAGTCACCCAAGGCAGGAATCTAACCCAGGTCCCTGGCACTGTTGCAGCAGTGCTAACTATTGTGCAACCATGCCACCTGATAAATAGCTTAAAAGCATTCAAAGAAATTACAAAAGTAGTTACAGCTAAAGAAAAGGAAGAATAAAATGTTATTGCTTAGGACTGTGGGTAAGCAGACTACTGTACCTGGTTAGTTTACATTTCAGTTCACTCACTAAGTTTGAAACGTTAATTAACTCCAGTAAAGTGATAGATTTCTGCATTTAAATCTCAGTTGCTGTTAAAATGCACCAGGCATGAGAATGTGAACAATGTAACAAGGTAGTATAATGACATACAGAACGGTTTGAAGTGGCGGCATTGTAAGAAATAGTGAAAATATAAAATAGTGACAGATGACTGCATAAAGGGGTGGGTAGCAAGATACTTAGCAAGAGAGAGAGAGCGGTAACAACTCACTATGCACAGTGAGTACAGCAAGAACTGACATTTAATCTCAAAAGTTCTATTTCCTAGTGCAGCATTTGGTAAGGATCTGAACAGAAACCAGTCCAGAGCTTGTACTTGGAACAGTCTCAGGAGTTTAAATACACACTGAAAAACAGGGTTCACTGCAGTAAATGTGGTTAAAAGATCATTGTGTTAATAAATTTGATAAAGTCTTCCTTATAGTCCTGTCATCATGTACATTCTCAAGTTGGCCCTGGGCCATATTGCTGATAATACCCATGGGAAAGCTACAACATTCTGCTGTATGTGCTGGAACATCTTACAGAGCCTTCTGCTGTTATACACTTGGCAAAGGTAACAATAATTTATTTTCCAGTTTGAGTTTGTCTGTCTCTACATAGGCACACATGTTTATCCCTGTGTCACCAAATCCATATTTATATTTCAACTGACTTAAAATGTACCCCTCTCAAGAAATATTAAACCCTCTTAAAAATGTATATGTTATCCAAAATGATAAGTGCGTACAATTAGAGCTGATCAAACTAGTTTTAGAAGGATTATTCAAATTGAAATATTAATATTTATATTGCCAAAGGAATTTACATAATCCACACCCGGTTAGGTTTCTGTGCAAATATAAATAAATACGATGCATCCATCAGAGTGAAAGCTAAAGAAAACACTGGCTAAAACCTACTTATACTGTTCATCCTCAGTTCCTAGACACGGCAAATCTCTGACATTAGGTTATTCTATTTTACCTTCTATTTCGAAAGTGCATTTTTTATTGGAGCACCGGAAGTAGGACTAACACAAATCATTAAAACATTTCTAAAATTCTCAACACTGACAGAGAAACCATTGTTAATCATATTATAAATCAACGCAAAACAACAGATTACCCAAGGCAAAATACTGTTTTAACTGCAAATCTTACAGCAAGCGTATATTTACGGATATGTCTCATGGTTGAAATACTTTTCTTCTGTATAAAGTACTTACCCCAATTATGTTGGAAAATAGATATCAAGAAAAGAACTTATGCAGCTCCCCTAACACTGCAGTTCATCTGCAAGAAAAAAATAATCAGGAATTCCACATGAGACAGTGTGAAACAGAAACATTTTCCTGCCATTTATCTTGATGATCTTTGCACCATGTTATACCAGTGAACGCAGTACCTTCCCCACAATCAAAGCTGTCTTTGGCAACACTACAGGGCAATGGTCACTTCCAGGCTGTAAATTCATGCAATCCTTCTATTAAATGAAAGTTTCAAATGTAGCAATAGTCAGGCAGTGTTAATAAGTAAACCAAATTAGTTAGAAGAAAGCAAATAACAGACATCTGTTTACGTTTCTTTTACAAAGCAGAACTCACACAATGAGTCCTTATCTGAGAGTCATGGATGCAAATGCATCTGCTATAAACCAGCTAATGTGTTGGCTGGCTACATCAAACCAATGTAACAGAAGCAGTTCAAGAGAGTCAGTCAACACACAGCCACGGTTTCTTCATAAAACATGTTGTCAGTGTTTTGTTTTATTTGAATTTATGTAAAATACATGAATATAAACATGACAGCAACTGAGACATGCCTGTTTAAATTGGAATAATTAACTTTTCCCTCACAGGTGATTTCCCAACTGTATTTCCCCAGACTCTGCAGTATGATGAGGTTCTGTGGCTGGGTTTTAAGCATTAGGCAGGTGCAGAGCAAATGAAATAGAATTCTGTACTGATAGATCACTTAGCTACATGGACTAGAAAAAAAAACAATACAAAGAAAGATCACTTACTTCTTGCTCTGCCTTTCGGCCCTCCAAGCCTGTGCCAATCCAGATCCTCTATCTAAATCTGTCACCTATTTTCCAAGGATCTGTATCCCTCTACTCCCTGCTCATTCATGTATCTGTCTAGATACATTTTAAATGATGCTATCGTGCCTGCCTCTACCACCTCCGCTGGCACCCCATGACCCTCTGCGTAAAGAACTTTTCACGCATATCTCGCTTAAACGTTTCCCCTCTCACCTTGAAATTCTGACCCCTAGTAATTGAGTCCCCCACTCTGGGAAAAAGCTTCTGGCTATCCACCCTGCCTATAACTCTCATGATTTTGTAGACCTCAATCAGGTCCCCAAATTGACGCAAAAAAGAATAGTTTTCAGCCATACATACTCTTCTTTAACAGGGAACATTATTGATAGGGATGAGACAGGAAAAAAAAACATATACACAGGCATTTTTAACATTTTATGTTTATGTACTCCTGGAATTCATTTTAATAAATATTTTTGATAGTTTAATATTCAGAATTAAACTAAGTTTTTGTAAAGTCCTGCTGAATAAAAGATGATATTTCAATCTATACAGTTTCAGAATGACAATGATGTAAGACATTTGCAATGGATTTCCTCTTGAATACTAAAACTTTAAACTTTTTATAATTGAAAGCCTATGAGAGATGGAATCTGTTATTACCAAGCTATGACAAATATGTTTTCTTGTAAGGGAACCACAATTTGTGGCTTCTTTTGTGGGTAGATTTATTATATAACACGGTGAGTGGGTACATTATTCTTTTCGATAAGGGGCACTAATCAACAAATTCACAAGCACTGTGAGAAATGTCTGTCTGGAAGGCAGTGCACGGATAAAATCTTAGAATTGGAGAAGGTAACCTGTCACATTTCCGCACGTTTTCTGCATGCGAACCAGCAGTATTAGCTTTAAGAGATAACAAGGTGTAGAGTTGGATGAACACAGCAGGCCAAGCAGCATCAGAGGAGCAGGAAGGCTGACGTTTCGGGCCTAGACCCTTCTTCAGAAATGGGGGAGGGCCAGGGTGTTCTGAAATAAATAGGGAGAGGGGGAGCGGCAGATAGAAGAGAAGATAGGTCAAAGAGGTGGGGATGGAGCCAGTAAAGGTGAGTGTAGGTGGGGAGGTGGTGGGGAGGTAGGGAGGAGATAGGTCAGTCCAGGGAGGACGGACAGGTCAATGCGGCAGGATGAGGTTAGTAGGTAGGAGATGGGGTTGGGGCTAGACATGGAAGGAGGGGATAGGTGGGAAGGATAGATAGGTTAGGGAGGCAGGGACGAGCTGGGCTGGTTTTGAGATGCGGTTTTAGCTTTAAACCTGCTTGTCTGCCGACTTGAAGAAATTATGTAGATTATGAAACCCTAAAATCTGGGAGATAGAAGAGAAATAAAGAACCTTCATAAAATAGGAATTTTCCATTTACATTTAGGGATTGGAACAATGTTTGAGGAATATTTAATACTTGTGATTTTCTTGACTTTTCAACAGAAATGACAAAAATTTTAATCATTTTTTTTCTCACTTATGATTTGTCCAACCCTGTGCAAACAAAGATTCTCAATCCAACACGAGTAACTAGGTAGTTATTATTCATCTTCCTAAAACCAAGAACTTCATGAAAATGCAGACGATCCACTGCATCAAATTTATGTATTATCAAAATAGACATGCTGCATTTTTACACTACCTTGTCTGACCTCAGGCCATCTCAATGTGTTACACAGGCTAAAGAATGCCTTCAGAATTGCAGTCACTGTTTCAATGCAGGGATAGGCCTGAGTTGATCTACCAGGATTTTAAGCAGAATGCATAAAGCCTGTGATTCCATTCTGTGCTTTGCTGCAGTGGTCAGTACAATAAACTTTGGTATGTGGAATAAAGTGGCAATTGCAACACTTAATTTCCAATGTAATTTTCAGGGTTGATCTTACGGGTCTTTAGGTATAAATACTAAAGTGATTTCTTTCTTATTCATATTGTAATTAAGTTCACTGAAAGAATATTTTTAATTATTTCCAAATTATTTTGCAATTTTCAGAACATCTTTGCATGCTGTTAAAACATGTTATTTGATACATTTTGAAATCTAAAGTTGCCTTGAATGCTTGAGAATGCAACGTGTTTAAACTGTAAGGAAAACTGTGTAAACTTACCTAATTGTCAAAAAATATCCAAATTTTTATTTCAACTGGATACAGAAAATGCAAGTTATATTGTGGTTTATTGAAAACACCATTCAGCTAACAGCATCTTACTGATACCAGTCTCATCCTCAAGTGGATTTATGACAATCATCACTTTTAATGTTTATCCACTGACTGAATTTCATCAGTAAATTTCCCACAACTCCAAACTCCTCACAAGGAATATATTGGAAGTGGTCCAAAAGATTTTGAAAACAAAATTTTGTGTAATCCAATTCTGTTTGTTTTTAAATTGATGAAATTTCTTAGCCTGCTAACAATCTGATTTCTTGCTCCTTAATTTAAAATTTCAACGAAAAGAGCAAATGTAATACTGACTTTGTTTCACAATTGAAGTACAATAGACAATAAATATGAGCAAATATACATAACTTTTAATATGTTAATTCACAACTTTCGAATGAATCTGCTCAGTGGAATTCAGAACATGTATTACTTTATTCAGCACAGGAACATTTTATCTATCACAAATGGAGAAGACACTACTGATATTAAATGGTTTAAGCAATGTAAATTGTGGATAGCAAAACAAGCAGCAGGAAATCAGTTGGCAACCTTGTGATCTTGTGTAACTATAGCACTAACCTTTTATCCAATCAAACAGGAGTGTGTCACAGCAGGAAGGTAAAATGAGAGAAAACAAACTCTCAAGCAGCTACCAAGTAAATAAGGAGCAGATGAGGGACAAAAATTCGCTTCTACTGGAATAGGCAATGTTACATTCCATGACAACGATATACTAATTGATAATGATAATTTTTTTTATTATCTAAGTGCTGCATGGAATAAAACTTTATGAGATAGAAATGCATATTTTGAACTTAAATGAAGCAGTCAGTCTCAATGTTACGGTCATCAAACTTTACAGTACTGTTGCTAAGGTTTTCTGAAATAAAAAACTAAGGATGTGCCTATGATTTAATTCTGTGATTCTATTATTTTTTTCTGTGAAAATTATCTATCAGCATCCTTGGCTAACTTTTTATGCTGCTTCATTATGTCAAGGCGGGGGGGGTGGGGGGGGGGGCGGATTTATCCCTGCTGTCCTCACCAATTTTTATTTCTCAGTTAATATCAGAGAAACAGATTATTTGGTCATTGCCACAATACTGTTTGTGTGGCCTTGCTGTGGGCAAAGTGGCTGCCATGTTGCTGACATCAGAACAATGACTAAACTTCAGATATTTTTCCCTAAAGGTAAAACACTTTTGGACAACTTATGGTGGTGAAACATGCTATATAAATGCAAGTCTTCATTTACCACCTGTTATTGTTACAAATTTGGGTCAGAGCTACAGTAGCACTAAATCATTGCTGCAAATGCTCTCAGTGCCTTCCATTTAGTGTTATTCATTTACATGTAAAAGGTAAAGTCACCATACTATTACCAGACCATAGTGCTGCTCCCTCATTAGAGAGAGATGACTCATGGTGGTTTAACTTGAGGGTCACCATGCCTCAAGAGAGGGGAGAGATTCAGAAGGAGAGTCCCTCGTGGTAACCTCAGCTTTTGCAGGAGTTGAATCCATGCTGCTGTCACTGCGTCACAAGACACACATCCAGCTAACTATTCTGATCAACTCCCTGATATTCCCGTATTGCCTAAGATCTAACTATGAAGCAATGCAACAACTTATAACAATAGTACAACTTCACAATCTGAACTGAGTATATGTGCCCATCTAACCTTTTCTAATACAGACAATGAAATAATGGTATGATGAGGTCAGACATGAGACAAGATTGGACTCACCACGTTCAATTATCTCAACTTGTCTTCACAAAATATTACAAACGATTTCCCCCAGGTAATGGTCTTACTCACATAAATTTAAACAACTTCCAACAAGTCTACATAAAAATGAAATATTGCAGGTGCTTGAAATCTGAAATAAAAGCAGGAACTGCTGGAGAAAAATCAGCAGATCTGTCAGCATCTATGGACAGAGAGAAAAACAGAATCAACATTTTGCAACCAATAAAACACTTCTTCAGAGCTTAGCATTTTGTTTTTCTTTCTAACACATCTTCTGTGTTCTATTCTGAGCCAGACAAAGGCCAGCTCTTGTATTTAGTTTAAAATCTGTCAGAGGGTTTCTACTGGTTTCTTATCATTCGCAGTCCGTGGGGAAGTCTTGTGACAGACAACCCCTGTCGAGTGACCAGAACCAGGGAGCTCTCAGCATAATGGGTGTAAGCTCTTTAATATGGAGACAGGCTAATGAATTATTTATTGTTTACAATTTTGGGGAAAAAAATTTCAATGCCTAGCCTTTAGTATTTTAAACTTCTGACATCTTGTTTTGCAAAAAAACTTGTGAATATATTTTGCTCTAGTCACAGTAATACTCAGTTATACAGCATGGAAACAAACCCTTCAGTTTATAGTTCCTCATTTCCTAATCCCTTTGGAGAAAAGATGGTAAAAAGAAAAGTTTAAATATTACAGAACAATTTGTCTTTGTTTGAAATCCAGTCATAATAAGATAGTGAACAGCAATGATATAATGGGATAAGCTTGGATAAGATTTTAACTCCCTAAAAACCACTTACACTGAAGGAATGGAAATTGGATGCTAAAATTATGTGGGATTTTATGGTGAATGATCTGGGCATTGTTCTCAGGGACTGCTATAAACACGACCACCTTCCGGTTGCCAATTATTTTAACTCACCCTCCTATTCCCTGGGTGACATGTCCATCCTGGGCCGCCTCCAGTGTCACAATGACACCACCTGCAAACTGGAGAAGCGCCTCATATTCCACCTTGGGAGCCTACAGCCTGATGGCCTAAACATGGAATTTACCAGTTTTAAAATCTCCCCACCGCCGGCTTCATCCCATGTCCAACCCTCCCTCTCATCCCCACCTCCTCGACCTGACACACCTATCCATCTTCTCTCCCACCTATCCACTCCTCCCATCCCACTGACCAATTCCCACCATTCTACCTGCACTCACCTTTGACCAACCCACCTGCTTTCCCCAGCCCTATCCATCTTCTCTCTATTTCTGAGCTCCCTTCCCCGTCCATTTCTGAAGAAAGGTCCCAACCTGAAACATCAACTTTCCTGCTCCACTAGGCTACCTGGCCTAGTGTGTTCTTCCAGCTTCATACTGTGTTATCTCTGACTCCAGTGTCAGCAGTTCTTGCTACAGTGGAAGACTACTTTTGTGATTTCTGGTACAGGAGATGAAATATTTAATTTAATGATCAATTCCAGTTGTAGACTGAGGTTGGAACCATTAAGGAAAATTTACAGGTGATGATAGCTCTGGAGAAAATGTTGGGAAATGGAGTAGGTTCCAGAGCTGGGACCCTGGAGTGATGTGGAGCTGGTACAATCTACTAGGCCAGTAGAATAAAGTTTGAGATGTTGTATCATTGATCAAAACTTGAATCAGGCTTCTACAGAGAGTTAAAGAGAGACTCTAATGTCTGCTAGAACTTGGAGAAGGACCTTTGGGTATACTGGAAGTGGTTTAGAAGCAGACAAAACACTCCAGGGTTGTGACTAACGGGAACAATTCCCTTTAATTCACAGTGCTCCCCAACCTAAATTAACTGGAACAACACTGACAGTATCAGAACTATTTTGTTTCTTTTCCAGTCATGGGATGTGGGTACCACTGGATGGTCAGCATTTATGTAAACAAAAATCACTGTGTGATGTAATTAACAAAACTTTTCAATCGTTAATTTTATGCTTAATTCACGGACCCAGTCCAGGGATTTGACCTGACTATTTGGAACTCCTTCAATGCCACATCAGAGAAGATGTCTTTTGTTATGATGATAATAATAAATAATTTAACTGCACTATGCAAAGGGGAGAAGTGGAATACTCCGAGTGCCATGACCAACAGAGAACAGACCAGGAAAGATTTATCTTTCTTAGAATTGCATGGGATGTGGGTGTCTCTGTCTCTCTTCCCTAACTGCCCCTGAACTGAATGGCTTGCCAGGCCATTTCAGAAAGCAGTTAAGAATCAACAGCATTACTGTGGGTGTGAAGCTGAATGAAGGCCAATGTCATTTCAATTTATTGTCCAAATCAATGGTAGTATCAATTGAGCACTTTCCATAAAAGGCAGTTTCTGCTGCTCTGCAACACCAGTTTTACCTCCAGTAGCCAAACTGAAAATTGAATTCTACCATTGTGACTTTGCTGTGTACACCCTTTATAAAAACACAAGGTGTACGCTGAAGAAGTCATTTTTTAGGTACAACTAATTACGATACAATTTTTCTAAAACCGCAATTCCACTATAATGGTGTGTACAATAGAAACCATAAAATGCAAAAGTGGAGGCAGCAAAAACAGCTGCTTTCAATGATTGAAATTAAGTATTTTGGGACTGGAATTACAATATTCGGTCATGTCCCAAAGGCCAACCCTTGAAAAGTCAATCACTATAAAAACATCATTAAAGGTCACTACCACAGATATCCGACACAGGTACTCTCAAGGTTAATGCAACAGTGAAGACTGAAGCATTGTGAGGGTCTCTCTCAAAATTAGATTCTATTTTGATATATAGTTAAGATATTTCAGCAATTCACAGTCCTATCCATTGCTAAGACAATTCCATAATGTGTGTAATGAACAAACGTCAAAGATGGAGCAGTGCATTACTCTGGTTTGAAAAATATGTAATTCTAACACCTGCCCTTCCTGAAACATCTCGTCCAGTTGATTTTCCAAATAAAAATATGGTATTTTGTAATGGTGAAAAGAATGGCAGCTACTACACTGATGGATATTTCCTTTATTTCCTGTTTTATTCAAATCCTCCCAACAGCAAAACCACCTCAAAAACAAAGTATGGCATTAGACAAAGAAATTATCACTTACTAACTGTTGCAAGCCAATGCCAACAAATACAAGAAAAATAAAAGAATGAACTGCAGATGCTGGAAATCTAAAACAAAAACAGAAATTGCTGGAGAAACTCAGCAGGTCTGGCAGTATCTGACAGAAAACAGACATGTTTTGGGTCAGTAACCCATTCTGATGAAGGGAACATTGACTCTGTTTTCTCTCCACAGTTTGCCCCGGTAATCAGAATGTAAACACTGTTTCCACTTGAGCTAAATCAACAATTTGCTCAAGTTGGGTTATTACTTCATGCTCAGCTCAATTTCTTTGTTTTTAATCACCCATGATCCTGTTTACTCTTTTGCTTCATGCTGCACTGATTTGCTACACCAATTTATACCTTTCCCTTGCATAGTGTCCAGTGTAATACGATATAGCTCTTACTAAGACTTTGTAATGATGTGTCATGTGTTTGCAGTTTTCCATTTAAAATGCCATTAACAAGTAGTATCTTTTGCTCCAAATAAGGGTTTTCTAAAAAAAAATCAACATGGGCTAAGCCGTCCTAAGGTCCAAGATATTCAGCTGAAAGGAAACATACAAAATGGGGATTCAGCATGTTTGTACATATAAGCATGTTTTGGATCTAGGATAACCTGCTCTCTGGTTGGTGCATTAACATGCGATCTAATAAACTGGCCCAAAAAATGAAATCCTCAGCTGGAGAACTTCTTTCCACCTCATTGTTCTAGTCTACATGCAAGTTAAAATCCATTATGAAAATTACTATACACTTTTGACATGCTCTCATTATTTCTTCCTGAATACGCTGTCCTACCATGTGGTTACCACTCAGGGGCCTAGTACAATTCCCACAAATTATCTCTTGCCTCAACTCTACACAAACTGCATCCATATCCTGGATTCCTGAATTTAGGTCATCCATCACTATTGCGGTAATATCATTTTTAAGAGCCACTCCTAGTTTCATTTCATTCTTAAATGTCATATACCCTTCAATATTCAGATTAGAATCCAGGGCAACCTGCAGTTATGTCTCAGTAATGGCCACTAGTTCATAATTACACTAATTCACCTGTTTTGCTTTGAATGCTATCTGAATTCAAATTTTGTGCCTTATGTTTTGACCTTCCATATTTTTCTACAGTCATAGCTTTTCTGCTGATTTGCTCTTATATCTTTATTCTCTGTCCCACCTGTCATTACCGGTTTATCATTTCCCACATTAGTTTGTTCCTTTGTTGTCCCCACTCTGATTCACCACAACTTCCCAAATTTTGGCCCTTGCCCCCAATGTTTAGTTTTACACCTGCTCTACTTCCCCAGGCATGTTGTTTTCAAGAACACCAGTCCCAGTATGATTCAGTAATATCATCTCCATGGTACAGATTCCACCTTTTCCAGTACTGGTGCCAATGCCCTATGAACCAGAACCACTTCTGCCACACCATCATTTGTCCAAACATTTATCTGTCTAATCTTGTTTACCCTATGCCAATTTGAACATGTCTTCTTGATTTGATGCCTAGCTCTTTATATACTGGCTATGCAGAACCTCCTTCCTAGTGTTACCCATGTCATTAGTGCCTACGTGGCCACATCAACCCTAGATCCTCCCTTTCCCACTGCAAGTTCTTCTCCAGCCCACAGAAGGTATCCTGAACTTTGGCACTGTTCAGTTAGTAGAGTTGTCTGGACTCTCATTCTTTGCTACACACAACAGTTTCAATCCTCTTATGCTGTCCATTACTTTAACATTACTTTTAGCTCTCCCCTCTTGAATGCCTTCCTGTACCTTGGAGCCATGGTGACACATGGTGTCATCTAGGTTATTCATCTCTCAGACCCCACTCTCATCCAAGCAAAGTGAGAGAACCTTAAACATGCAGGACACCTGCAGAGGCTGACAATTCTGCACTCCAGGTCTTCTTACTTGCCTCACATGCATTTTTGCTTCTTGTTATTCTAAAACGTTTGAGTACATGAGGAAGAAGGCATTTCTCTCCACGATGAAAACTAACTTGGACAGGTAAATTTATTAAATATACTGTATTAAAGATGTCCCAAAAGCTTATGAAGCCAAAGCAGACTCTCCTGCAGTGTGGTACACGGCACCAATTTACAACTGAGCAGCAAAGAAACAAAATGTCAATTTCAAGTTTAATATTCTGATACTGATGGGAAAAACAAATGTTGACATTTTATCAGTAAACTAAATGGTACAATGAATTCCTGAATAAAGATTAGCTCAACATATTTCAAGGAAGTTTTTAATAATGCTAAGTAAACAGCAAACAAATCTTATTATTGCAGCACCTTATCATGTGTCTGGTTGTTGCAATGCACTGCAACATTCTTTGTGTCTTGATAAAATGGAACCAAATATTACAAAAATATAAACTTTTACAACCTTCAGCACAGTATTTCCATTCAGGAGTATTTTGGTTACTTTGCAACAGTTCAGCCATTCTTGTATAACTTCCGACAACAGTTAAATAACAATGGTTCAAAATACAAAGGCTGTTGTTTAGTCAGAAGCTAAATAAACCACCCAACCAATTACTGAGTACATAGAAAACAAAAACAAAAAGACTGCCGTTCCATGCTGTTTATCACAAATTGGAAAAATGATACTTGTTCAAATTTTAATTTGAGACACGTTTTCCAGCAACATTAGCATAGTCAGTTTTTTTAATACTTCAAGACACCCAAGCACTCAATCCTGAACGTGCACAATAATTTATTCTGCTGTTGCATATGAATAACTCAGTGATAGGCAGGTACAGGAAATATCTCACTTTGCAACAGTAATTACAAGTCAAAAGTACTTGATTGGCTGTTTTGGGATGTCCTCTGGCCATGAAAGGTGTTATGAAAAGACTTGCACTTACATAAAGACTATGAATCATATAAATGCCAACACTAGGTGGTGCAATGCATGCACTGCCCAAAGAGGTTGTGTTGGATATTTAACATAATCAGCGTCTACAGTGTTCAACAGGGGCAGTAGTACTGTCCCTATCCTGGACAGGAGGCTAAGGTTCAAGTCACACCTGCTCCTGGGGTGTATATCATCATCTCTGGACTGGCTGATTAGAAAAAGATAGATCCACAGTATTTTGCTGTTGTATTGATTTGAAATGATCTTTATTGGTAATGAGCCCAGTGATTTTATCATGGATTCAGCTCCATTCAGAAAAATGAGAAGAAACATTTCTCGTCAGATTTTAACACTTTCAACATTTTAATTATTAGTAGAGAGACCGACAACTAATTAGTTTCCTGACTGTTGGTCGTCACCTTCCTTACTATCCCCAGGCTTCCTTCTTAGCGATCTTGACAAGGTTTCCTGAACTTTGACCCTCTGACTATACCAAGGAGCCTTTCTCCACATTTCTCTTAATATACTGAGCCTGATTTGGAACTAGAGGAACCCCATATCGACCGTGCTGTCAGCCAAAGCTGCCATCTGTGCACGCACGAGTGATGGCGATCTTTGCTGGTGCCTGTGGTACACACTCTTTTTTGAAATCATTTGAAGTTTAACATCATTGTTTACCATTGCTGTTATGAAACTATATTCAAAAATGTGGCCCAGTATTTGATTTCCTGGGATTACATTGCTACATGTCAGCACAACAATCTTACCAACAGTGCATTTTGTAAGTTTTTTTTGAAGACAATAGGGATACTGAAAATTGGAACAGGAGGAGTAGGCCATTCTTTATCTTAAATTTAAACTAGTTCAACATCAAGGATTAGGTGGAAAGTGGTTTAAAATCCTTAACTAGTTTTAGTTCTATTATACTGTCAACATGAATATTCAAGTAGACTGAGTTCCACTGGAAGGCATCATCAGAGGAGCTTGCCAGAAATTCAGGAGAGCGCAGTCTAATACAAAATCATGTCAGTTGTGAAGTTATGACATACTCTGAAGTATGTCATCTACTTGGATATAGATTCATTCAGTCACTCTAGATTGCAGCATGCAGCTTTAGCATTGAAATATTTTTCACCTTCTGTATTGGCTGGGAAGGCTCCATGAATTCTACTAAGTATTGTGTGATCAACATCTTATAACTAAATGGCACTTTTAACTTGAGAAAAAGTCCTTAAGCATTTCACAGAAATGCATTTTTAAAAATGATGTTGAATCAAAGCAGGAAATACTACAAGGAATAGTCAACTTTTTTTTGTCATATGTGTGACTCAAGAAGAATTTGAAAGTGGGTTAGAGAGAGGGTAACAGGGCAAGTCAGCATAAGGGCTGAAGGGCAGATGGGTACAAAGCCACAAAGGGATTTAAAACTTGTGGTGACAATTTTAATTTGAGATGTTGCAGCGTGGTAAATAATGCAAGTTAACAACTGGACAGTGGTGGTGAGTTCAATTTGAATGGGGAATAAATTATATGGAGAAACATAGAACATGAAATGACATTCAGCATAATTGAATCAATAGAGACAGCTCATTTTTAGAAAAAAAAAATCAGTGAAGTTGAAAGATGTTATAGAGGTGAAAGTAGTTTGACTGGCTGAGATGAATGGGGGGGTGGGGGTGGCGTCAGAATAGAAAAGAATAGAATATCCTTTATGGTCACTTGTACTCCAGTACAGAAGTACAGTGAAAAGTTTTTACAATGGCTGCCTTTCAATAGTACCAATTTAGGTACAAATCTTAAGAGTAAATAAAAAACGTTGCTATACAAAACAGGATTAAAAGGTAAGCATAAGCATTACTTAGAGTGTCTGAGAATGAGTTAGAAATGAGATAGTTATAACATTGTGAAAGAAGATTTACATTACTCTGGTAAAGAATTTCAAACAGCAGTGGCTGTGCACATGGTGTCAGGTCCAAGTCCAATAACTGTTCCTCATTGCTCCAGCCTCCGGACTGGTCCTCACTGGCACTCAGCAGCAACAAGGTTACGCGCACTGTACCAGGATTCACTTCAGCTTGTGCCGCTCCAGGACTCGGGATTCCCTTGCTATTATTGCTCTGGGATTTTGGAGCACCTGTCATTCCAGGCCTCAGCCCAGCCCATGCTCACTCTGCTGCCGTTGCTCTGGGACTATTAATATTAAGAGATAGAGACATATTGCTGCAAAGTGAACTCAAGGTTTGAAAAGATGATGAGACTGTGACTAGTTCAGCTTAAGCATGCATAGCTGAGGATAGGGACAGAATTAGTGGCAATGGTTTCAGAGTCTACAAATGGTAGGGCCAATGACAATAATGGGAAGAGGTAATGGTAAATTGAGAGAGATAGAGATACATTAAGTAAAGCTAGAAACTCTGTTATCTAATATCTTGCTTTGGGTTTTTCATTGATGGGATGGAATTAGATTGTCAGCAGGTTTGTAGGCATGTTGATCATGATTCAAGGAGTGAGTCTCATGGGTAACATGAGCTCAGTGGGGGTTGGGGCAGTAATGGGAGAGAAAATGGAAAGAGAGACAGATGAGGGCTCAGGGCCAGGAAAAAAAAAGGGAGAAAGCTGGTCTGATAGTTAAAGAGATAGAGACAAGAAGCAATGGTAGCTCAATGGAAGGTCATTTTGAACATATTAATAAATTGCTGCAGAAGCTCAGCATATCTGGAAGCAGTGGAGAACAAAATAAAGTCAATATTTCAGAAGAAGAGATCAAACTCAAAACATTAACTTGACTTACCTTTCCCCCACTCCTCCATGGTCCTTTGTAACTCCTACACCAACTTATTGGTAACTCATGCCAAACTATGCCTCCGCCCACTATTTCCCCTAACTCCTGCATGCTGACTCACTAAGGGTGCATCACAAGCAGATCTCAGGAGCTATAGTACGATGTAACAAAATAAAGCTCTAAGTATTTATTTCAGACCTCACTATTTAAAACAATTAACGCATAGAAACTCATTCAATGTACTTAAGTTTCTTCACATCCATTATCCTTTATGAAAATAAATATTTTCTCCAAGTACTTAATCCCACATAAAAACATCAAACCCCAATCACTTATTTTCATAGGTTCACAAAGACTTTATTACCATTTAGTGCAATCAAACTGTAAACTTAAGCGTCTGCCTGCTCCCATTGCCTGTAATGACAGCCTTTAGATTTATGACAAAAGAAACTTCAAGCTATCACAGCAAGACCTACAAAAACAACGCCCTTGGAAGCTTCCCACATTTAACCTCTGGGCACCCCACCAGTTAGGGAACTGACCCACAAAGTTTTCTAAATCTGCTTGGGAAGAATCTTGGCCTGGAGAAACAGGTTTAATTCTCCATTAATGAGCTGAAATCGTTGAACATCAATGGTACTTTGCAGCTTTACCAGGCTCAGATTTTGGATCAAATTTTCAATGGAGGATTTACTGTCTTCAAACCATTGTGGATGAAGGAGAAGCATAATTTAAGAATCAGATCCATGATGCAATAATTCAAAATCAAATTCAATTATTTTTAAAATAAAATTTCTACCACCTGGCTTTCTTAGAGTGCCGTTTAGATGAATTTCATACAGCACAGGGACAGAAATTTGAAGATGTGGCTAAAATGTTGACAATTTGTCCAAAAACATGAGTTTTAAAATTCTGGCAGATAATTACACTTATTAAAGTATTTACTTTAATTTCCTTCTATAATTTTCTGTATTTTCATCCAAATTGTCAAAACGTTGAGGCAAACTGAAGGTGGAAATGGTCTTATCATAAAAGACATTAGTTCCAGTCCACCAAAAACATCATTCAAACAAACATTGCCAATTTGTGCTACATAATCAACAAACCTATTTTAACAACTACAAATTTTAATTCATTTCATATATTCATTTCAATACTGCTGAGTACAAAATTTACCATTCTATATTCCAGAATAATTTATTGTGAAGTGTTTAGATATTTTGATGATTTGGTAAGGCATTCAGCAAATAAAATAATTCCTTTCTTGTTCAAGCTGTTTCAATCAAATTAATCTATGAAAATACTTTGACTGGTACTTCTGATTTCTTTTGTTACTTTTCTCTCTTCCTTTCCCTGGTAAAGGTGTTGATTCCTTGCAGAATAAAGAGGGGCCCATCCACACATGCCATGCGTACATACCCAAAGTCATTAATATTCATATGTGAGCCTTGGCAGTAAATACTGACTATTTGACCAAGTCTCAAATTAGGCATCATCACCATATCCAAATTGAATCATACTTGTGCACTACTTGAAATTGGATAGCTATCAGAAGCAGAAGGATCCACCATAACTTATGGATGCCAAAATTGATAATTGTATTTTACCATCAACCTAAGATCAACTAGCTCAGTCCAGAACATAATTGAACCTTGGATTTCCTGGTCACCAAGAATGCCTTGCATATTCAAATTCAAAATCAACCACACAGCGAGCTTTTAAATAAATATTTATGTTCCTGACAGCTTATAATTTCTTCTTATATATCCATCAATCTCAAATGATTAATCTAAATTTATACTTGTATAGTTCGGACTATTGCAGCACATGCTTCAAAATATTACATCAAGAAGCAAAGATAAGCTGCAGGCTGTACCTAGTAAATAAATCACAAACAAGGGTATTGCCTCACAGAATTCTTACATCATATTATAGCCGTATTATTCAGAAAATGCCTTTGAAACATTAATCTCAATAGGTTGACATTACCTGTTTAAAAAACTGTTATACTATTTCATGTAGTCTTTTCATAGAACGAGACTGTTCCACAAAATAAATTATTAATTTCCCCAATCCTTCTTACTCACCTGGGAAATGATGCATGCTCTTCTGTTACAGTGAAACCCACACACCGTATAAACTCTGCGGAAGTTCTGGTTGAATAGTGCTTCAACTGAAAGCCAGTTTTACATCATATAATAGGACTTAAAAATCTTATTCACATAAATGAGCCATAAAAATGTCAGTATTTTAGCATAGCATGCCTGTTTTTACACAATCTGACAACTTCAAAATTGACATTGATCCAAAACTGCAGACATTTGCAAATGATAGATGAAAAAGCCAAGTCTTCTTGCTTTACCATCTGACTGTGAATCATTCAGATAGACTATAGGGTACAAATTCCAGTCAACCAGGCGTTTTCATGTCATGCTTCTGTCAGCATTTGGTCATTATAGTTGTTTCCAAGAGGTATTAGATACATTTGCATTTATCTTCTTAGAATTAAAAAGCAGTGAACTTTCCAAGCCAAAACAGAAGATTGACTGAGGTCTTCTGGACAAAGGAATCGAAGATAGTATATTGTGGATTCAAGCTGTCTAAGGCATCTTAGCTTATAGAATAAAAGCACTGTGACTGACGGAACAGCAGTATGATTCCCTCCTGAGACATGATATCATTTTATCACTAATTCTAGATGCTTGGTATTGCACCTGCTGCAGCCGGTAACTGAGCACTCACTATATTGGGACCTAAAATGTGCTCAGATTTCACTATGCTACAGTTAGAGCTGACGTAATTTATTTATTAAAGTCTTTGGGATTATTTTGCACAATGAGTTCTTTTGTTATGGCTGCCAGTTAATCTAAATGTCTAAGTTATCAATGAATGAATATAGTACATGACCACTAGACCAGATGAAAATGTAACCACCAGCTGCTTACAACGACAAAATGGATTGAAATGACACATGTATACTTGAAACTTGTAATTAACTCAGAAATTCTAAATACCCACCTCAATGAGCACTTTGCCGAACTTCTCAGAATAAGAAGTACTGTATATTTCCTTGAAAGCCGATTTGTGCATTGATTTCCTATTAATCTTTCCAACACTAATGCAGAAAGTAATGACACACACAAAATCTTAACTTCAACACACAGGATTGTGCCTTGGAACCACACTGTGCTGACTTGTCAGTAACATTGATGACTACATTAATACTGAATGTCAAGTCCGAACAGGCACACAGAGGCCAAAATGATAAAGAGTGACACTCTGTATGCAATCAACTGTGCCTCAATGCTTTCTTAAAGTTAAGATTTAGCTATGAGAAACTTGCAATTTTAACAACCTCAAGACATCCTACAGTGACTGACAGCCAATTCAGTGAGAGATAATAGGAACTGTAGATGCTGGAGAATCCGAGATAACAAAGTGCAGAGCTGGATGAACACAGCTGGCCAAGCAGCATCTTAGCAGCACAAAAGCTGACGTTTCGTGCCTAGACCCTTCATCAGAAAAAGGGAAAGGGGAGAGGGGGAGCTGGATCGAAGAAGAATAGAGGAGAAGACAGGTGGAGAGGAGACAGGCAAGTTAAAGAGACAGGGATGGAGCCAGTAGAAGTGAGAGTGTAGGTGGGGAGGTAGGGAGGGGATAGGTCAGTCTGGGGAGGACGGACAGGTCAAGGGGGCAGGATTAGGTTAGAAGGAAGGAAATGGGGGTGGGGCTTGAGGAGGGAGGAGGGGATAGGTGAGAGGACGAACAGGTTAGGGAGGCGGGTACGAGCTGGACTGGTTTGGGATGCAGTAAGGGGAGGGGAGATTGTGAAGCTTGTGAAATCCACATTGAACAGCAACTCATATTCCACTTGGGAACCCTGCCGCCTAATGGTATCAATGTGGATTTCACAAGCTTCAAAATCTCCGCGCCCCCTATTGCATCCCAAAACCAGCCCAACTTGTTTCCCCCTCCCTAACTTGTTCTTCCTCCCACCTATCCCCACTTCCCGCCTCAAGCCCCGCCCCTGTTTCCTACCTACTGACCTCATCTCGCCAACCTGTTCTCCCCCTCAACTACCCTCTCCTCTCATCTCAAGCCGCTCCCCATTTCCTACCTACTAACCTCAGCCCGCCCCCTTGACATGTCCGTCCTCCTCGGACAGACCTATCCCCTCCCTACCTCCCCACCTACACCCACCTCTACTGGCTCCATTCTCGCCCCTTTAACTTGTCTGTCTCCTCTCCACCTATCTTTTCCTTTATCCATCTTCAATCCGCCTCCCCTTCTCTCCCTATTTATGTCAGAACCCTCTCCCCCTCCCTCATTTCTGATGAAGGGTCTAGGCCCGAAACGTCAGCTTTTGTGCTCCTAAGATACTGCTTGGCCTGCTGTGTTCATCCAGCTCTACTCTTTGTTACAGCCAATTAAGTGACTTTTTGCTATTCTTTCCTAGAACAGAAGCACCACTGACAAGGCCACCGTTTGTGGCCCATCCTGAACTGCCCTCAAGGAGGTGGTGAGAAGATGCCCTCTTGAACCACTGTACCTATGCTAGATGGATTGCAGTCACGGATATATCAAAAGCAAGTTCCAGAATGTTGACCCAGCATCAGTGAAAGTAGTTACATTCAGGATGGTGAGTAATGGCTTGGATGGGAGTTTGTAGGCAGCATTCCCATGCATCTTCTAATGTCCTTCTCAATGGTTGCAGGTTTGCAAGATTCCATTGAACAAACCTTGCTGAGTTGCTGTAGTGCAATCTGTACATTGTGCAGCCTGCTGACACGGTCATTAGTGGCAGAGAAAATAAGTGATTTTACGGTGGTGCATGGAGTGCTGATCAAGTGGTTGGTTTGTTCTGATACTGTTGCATTTGACTGTAGTCACTATTGCAATACAGAAAACACAGCAAGCTTCCACAAACAATAATGTTGTAATAACTTCTAATTTGCTTTCAGCTGGGAGATAAATATTGGCTAGTTCTGAGGCTAACCGGGCTCAATCTCAGTAATGCCTTCAACCATGAGAACAGCTTCTATAACATTATAAGGAATGTTTATTTCCAGCTTTGTAATAGTGTGCATCTTTAATTTTACTTGTCTACCATTCATGTTTTAATCCCCTTCTTTACATTCAATTGTTCCAATGTTCCATTTTAAATCTTAGATTTTTTTTGTTAAACAAAGATATTAGGGATATTGGCCAAAAGCAGGTATATGGATTTGGGCCACAGATCTGCCATGATCTCAGTGAATGACAGATAAGGCTCAAGGAGTTGAATGGTCTCCTCCTGTTTTGACGTTCCTATGCATTCTCCCAACCAGAACCCATTTTTTTCTAAACTCAAACCTCAATGCATCCAAAATTCTGACCACTATCCAGAGTCAAGTCCACACAACCCTCACCTCCGCCCTCAATGATCTATGACAGCTTCTAATATGCCAGCATCCACAATTATAAATTTCATCTTTGTGGTTAAATTCCTCCATGGCTCAATTCTCCTGATCTTAATAACTCCCTTCGGTCCTGCAACTACTGCCATAGTGCTCTATTCCTAATTCCCAAGCTCCTGTGCACTCCCTTGATATCCCCTGCCATGGGCAACCAGCACTTGAGTCACAAAAGGACCCAGACTCCACAACTCCTTTCCTAAATCACTCTGCCATGCTCCTTTTAAGGACTTTCTTAAAACACACATTTCATCACACCTCCTAATATCTCCCAAATTGGTTCAGCATATTTGTCAGCCTGAGAACCTGATCATAGTTTTTCTCACACTAAAAAGATCATACAAAATATGAACCATCGTTGTTGTAAGCAAAACGTACCCTGATCCATCACGTACCATTCAACATGCAGGTTCACTTTGTAGCCTATCCAAACTAAGACATGCATGGCTCAATTCAAAAGTAGACAACAAATTGCAAATATTGAAACATATTACAGACTGCAAAAAATACATGCAAATAATTTTAGAATATTTCCTCATTGTACCAGACACTTCAAGCCATTGGATTTGAAATTCCAAACTCTGTATTTTGTTAAATTGATAAATACAGATCCATACAATGCATTGCACTACACACAGCTTTTTAATCTTCCATACTTGAAATCTCTCTTCATGTGCAACAGTGAATGTGCCAATATCACAGAATGCTTTCACACTCCTGTGGAAATAATGTACTGTGCCAGAGAAGCGCAGGTAATCAATCATTAATCAGCATTTAAGATTTATTTCAAATGGCAATCAATCAATTTCCGGCTCTCTGGTAGCCTTGAAATGGAAGAAAACAACTTCAGGTTAGCAAGCAGATTTGGCTAGTATCAGCTGACAGCTTAAGCATGGCGGAGTCCAGATATAGACACAGAACATGTTCTTCATCAAATCACACTAATGCAACACACTGATTCTTCTCCAAGCCACACACTGCCCTGACTTGAAAATATATCACGTTCCTTCACTGTTACCGAATCCAAATCCCGGAATTCCTTTTTTAAATGCATGGTGGATAAACCCACACCAAATGGACTGCAACAGTTCACCGGCATCTTCTCAAGGGCCAATAACTGATGGCCAGCCAGCGATGCCAGATTCCTTGAAGGAATTTTTAAAAATATACTGTAGATGTTCCTGAGACTGGAAGATTTGAGTTGTAAGGAGAGACTAGATAGGCAGGGGCTGTTTTTTACCTTTGGAGTGAAGACAGCTGAGGGGTAACTTAAAGAGGTTTATTGAATCATGAGAGGTGTAGATAAGATGAATTGTCAAGGTCTTCTCCCCAGGGAAGGGGAGGCCAAAGCTAGAGGGTATAGGTTTAAGGTGAGGGGAAAGTTGAAAAGGAACCTGATGGGCAACTTTTTCCACACACAGGGTGATTCATATATGGAATGAGCTGTCAGAGGAAGTAAAAGAGGCAGGTACAATTATAATATTTAGAAGACATTGGGACTGGTACATGTATAGGACTGATTTAGAGGAATGTGAGCCAAACACAGGCAAATGGGACTAATTTTGTTTAGGAAAAATGGTCAGCATGGATGAGTTGGGCCAAAAGGTTCTGTGCTGTATGTTTACGACTCTACGTAGATAAATCTCCAAATTTAACACAGCATATTGGTGCAGTATGTGTTTAAGTTTATTTGAGGGCGTCCCCAGTAACGTGCAGCATGATCAGCAAGAAGGGTTACAAAGTAGCACAAATTTTGGTTTTACAATTTGGTTGACTAAAAGATTGCACAGCACATCCATCAACCTACTGACCTCTGATCCAAAGAAAGTGCAAATCCACTAGGAAAGCAAAAAGACAGCACAGCACCTATCAATAATACAGAAAAGAGGGGACTGGATTATCAGAAACAGTAATTATACTTCCTTTCCACTTTTGACTTCTCAATGAAATTTTGGAATAACTTTCCATCATGCCTTACCAGAATCTTGAAGGCAGAAATGTGACCTATTTCAAATCAAAGACAGAAACAATGTGTCAGGAGACTTTCAAAAGTCCATAAAGATTGCATGTCAAATACAATACACTAAAAATGGTGACTACTTCTCTGGGTTCATAATGGTCTCACTAGTTATCACCCATCATACTTCCATGCATCTGTCAGCACAAGTTGAGGTCAGATCTGACCATGAAAACTCTCTCATTGGTATCTTAAAGAACAGATAATTCAAGAGAGACAGAACAGCACTATCTTCCTCACTTTCAGTGTTCATCAATCACTAAAGCAAAGTCCGTCCATAAACAGAAAGATGGAATATATAACAAGCTGAACAATGTCCACAGTGGAGCTCAAAGTACATAGAGTGGTGGAAGAGTAGCAGACAAATTCTGCTTGAAAGCCACCAAAATGCTCTAGAAAATTCAGTCAAAATCCAATGGACGAAAAGCCACATTCCAGAAGCAAAATAGAAAAGAGCTGCTTCTCCAATCACAGATTGATTCTCTCTAACATTTGCTGCTGATAGAATCAGCAAATGCAGCAGAGAATAGCCTCATTGGAGGAATAGTGATCATTAAGAAAGTAAATGGTGGTAGCAAGGACATCACTGGGTGAGCCATAGCCCCAGTGTGGTGCTATTCTAGGGGGAGACGCCATGCTTTTTTCTGGGTGGGCCGCCACCTGGGTCTAGGAAAAGTCTGCTGCAGCAAAGGGCAATTGCAA
Source organism: Stegostoma tigrinum (assembly GCF_030684315.1). Lineage (NCBI taxonomy): Eukaryota > Metazoa > Chordata > Chondrichthyes > Orectolobiformes > Stegostomatidae > Stegostoma > Stegostoma tigrinum. The sequence continues at coordinate 8,008,513 of NC_081362.1, read as the reverse complement.
GAGGATGAGGGAGAAAAGAGATGATGAAAATGGGGTGAAGGAAAATTAAGTTGCAACAGGGAGGTAGAGGAAGGAGGTGACTACAAGAAGAATGAAGAATATGAAAGTCGCAAGGGGGTTGGGAGAAGTTGTCTGCAATAGACAAAGGAAAGGCTGTAAGGGCAGGGGGAGGGAAAATGCAAAGAGAAAAGATTTAAACCTTTCAACATTGGAAGCAACTCGGGCATTGAGTTGAGATAATTGATGTAATGAACTCCTAGTAAATGAATGTTGAATCTCAAGGTTAAAGGCTGCATACCTTCAGGAGCTACTATAGGGGACAAAAATGGACACTGTTGAAACGAATATTACATGACAACTGTCAAATTTTCATCTGAGATTGATGTCAGAGATAATAGTTAACAGGTAATAATTGCCTGGTTAAAATGTTCCAACTTTTTGTAAATGTGATGAAAATACATTCACTGCGATGTTACCAGTCTGTGGAAGGTGTGTTCAGGGTACTGGCTTTCCATGTGTAGCAATGTGAGAGTTACTATGAAAAAAACCTTAATCATTAAGTTATACCCATTATCTTGTGCCAAATTAAGTACTGCACTGTCTCGGGAATGCTTTTCAATGTGTTACAGCTTTAAGTTTAATGGAAAGTTGATAGTTAGAGGATATTGATAAATTCTTTTACTTTTGCTTCTGTGCAAGTTGAAATGCCGCACATGTCAACACAAACACAGAAGGCATTGTTATTACATGACGACATCATTTATTAAATGGGTTGGTGATAATAAAAAAGGAGTCCCTGAAAATCAAAGGTAGCTCCCAATAATCAAAATAGTAGCCTTCGAGAAAAAAATGTCGTGCCCACGTGCACTGTTGGACTTGACAGTAATTCAGGACTGGCAGACATGAATGGCAAAATGATAAGTTATTTGTCAAATTTGTCAGGGATAATGAAAGCCTCAGGTTGTACAACTCTAATAGTTTCTAAAAAGGATAACTATTTAATGTGTTATTAGGTAGGTGAAAAAAACTTCTTTAGCATTTAATCAAAACTGCATTCATCCTCAAATTTTATTATTGAGTTTGGAATTTGCTATAAAAATAAAGGTATTTCCTTTAACTTTGACACCAAACTAGATTTGAATTAAATTTTAAATTTTACTGGAGGAAAGCAATTCCAAAATTCAAGTCATAACTTGTATATTGTGACAAATATTCAGTCATAAACGTCAATTACTCACAAAAACCTTAACTGGTAAGCAGTTTCAACACGCAATCAATGTGAGGCTGGATGAACACAGCAGGCCAAACAGCATCTCAGGAGCACAAAAGCTGATGTTTCGGGCCTAGACCCTTCATCAGAGAGGGGGATGGGGAGAGGAAACTGGAATAAATAGGGAGAGAGGGGGAGGCGGACTGAAGATGGAGAGTAAAGAAGAAAGGTGGAGAGAGTATAGGTGGGGAGGTAGGGAGGGGATAGGTCAGTCCAGGGAAGACGGACAGGTCAAGGAGATGGGATGAGGTTAGTAGGTAGATGGGGGTGCGGCTTGGGGTGGGAGGAAGGGATGGGTGAGAGGAAGAACCGGTTAGGGAGGCAGAGACAGGTTGGGCTGGTTTTGGGATGCAGTGGGTGGGGGGGGGAAGAGCTGGGCTGGTTGTGTGGTGCAGTGGGGGGAGGGGACGAACTGGGCTGGTTTAGGGATGCAGTAGGGGAAGGGGAGATTTTGAAACTGGTGAAGTCCACATTGATACCATTAGGCTGCAGGGTTCCCAGGCGGAATATGAGTTGCTGTTCCTGCAACCTTCGGGTGGCATCATTGTGGCAGTGCAGGAGGCCCATGATGGACATGTCATCTCCCAGTCGCAAACCATTTCCACTCCCCCTCCCATTCTCTAGATGAGATGTCCATCATGGGCCTCCTGCACTGCCACAATGATGCCACCCGAAGGTTGCAGGAACAGCAACTCATATTCCGCCTGGGAACCCTGCAGCCTAATGGTATCAATGTGGACTTCACCAGTTTCAAAATCTCCCCTTCCCCTATTGCATCCCTAAACCAGCCCAGTTCGTCCCCTCCCCCCACTGCACCACACAACCAGCCCAGCTCTTCTCCCCCACCCACTGCATCCCAAAACCAGTCCAACCTGTCTCTGCCTCCCTAACCGGTTCTTCCTCTCACCCATCCCTTCCTCCCACCCCAAGCCGCACCCCCATCTACCTACTAACCTCATCCCACCTCCTTGACCTGTCCATCTTCCCTGGACTGACCTATCCCCTCCCTACCTCCCCACCTATACTCTCTCCACCTTTCTTCTTTACTCTCCATCTTCGGTCCGCCTCCCCCTCTCTCCCTATTTATTCCAGTTCCCTCTCCCCATCCCCCTCTCTGATGAAGGGTCTAGGCCCGAAACGTCAGCTTTTGTGCTCCTGAGATGCTGCTTGGCCTGCTGTGTTCATCCAGCCTCACATTTTATTATCTTGGAATTCTCCAGCATCTGCAGTTCCCATTATCTCTCAACACGCAATCAACCAGCTAAACATTAACAAATATGCATCAGAAAACTATACCTCTAACCATTTGTCAATCTGGTACTTCAATCTGTTATCAGAACACAAAGGAATGATGGAAATTTCAATATCTTGCTATTTTTGGTTCATTATGAAGATGTAATCAAACTCACACTGAAAGTACTTAAATGCAAAGGCTTCAATCATTCAGGACATACGGGGAATGTCAGATGTCTCCAAAGTACTGTACTTTTCTCTCTACAAGATTGAGAGTCCAACACTGCCCACAATCTCTGAATTTCATTAATTCCTGGCTCAATTATATCATAGGATTTCAACATAGTACAAGCGAAGAAAAAACTGATATTGAAACAGAAATAAAAGCAACACTGTTGAACTGTTATAACAAGGTGTGGAGCTGGATGAACACAGCAGGCTAAGCAGCATCGTAGGAGCAGGAAAGCTGATGTTTCGGGCCTAGACCCTTCATCAGAAATGGGAAGAGGTTTCTGAAATAAATAGGGAGAGAAGGGGAGGCGGATTGAAGATGGATAGAGGAGAAGACAGGTGGAGAGGAGACAGACGTGTTAAAGAGGCAGAGATAGAGCCAGTAAAGGTGAGTGTAGGTGGGTAAGTAGGGAGGAGCTAGGTCAGTCCAGGGAGAGGGCTGAGGTTAGTAGGTAGGAAACAGGGGTGCGGCTTGAGATGGGAAGGGGGGGATAGGTGAGGGGAAGAACAAGTTGGGGGGACATGAGTTGGGCTGGTTTTGGGATGGGGGGGGAAAGAGGGGAGATTTTGAAGCTTGTGAAATCCACATTGATATCATTGGGCTGCAGGGTTCCTAAGCTTTCCTCCTCCTCTGATGCTGCTTGGCCTGCTGTGTTCAACCAGCTCCACACCTTGTTATCTTGGATTCTCTAGCATCTGCAGTTCCTATTGTCACTGTTGAGCTGTTAACTGCTGCATGAGGTTGTTGTGTGGTATAGGAAGATAAACATGTAGTGTCACATTAATCCTCTGAATATCCAAGATTATTATTGACAGGAAAGGTTACATAGAACATGTGATTCACTTACGTGCCCCTTCTTCCACCCACACATTGTAACACTCAATTGTTCCTTAAAAGATTAGCGATATTGGTTTCAAACAAAAACGACACCATGATGGGCAGGAAGATGCAGTTTAAAAACTTAGATACAAGGAACCCTTTCCCAAGTAGCTACTTTCAAGCCCAGTACTTTTATTACAGTGCATACTGAGGTACCAGAGTGTTCTGTCATGGAGAGACACCATATTAACATATTTAACTCGGATCCCTAATGTACCGTCTCCACCACCCAGCCACAATTTTGCCTGTGACGGCTAATCACTTCCCACTAAAACACCTGCCCCATGTTAATCTCTCCCCAAACTCCTAGCTCTTTGGGGTCTGTACACAGGATTCCAGCTGTGATCTCCTTCCACTGTTTTTCCCACCCAGTCACAAACTGTCTGTCAACTTGGCTGGGGAACAGAATCAAAAGTAATAACAAGGTTCTGCCTTTTTTGCCCAGGAGACCTTCTACTTCCACGCCACAGTGGGGTTTTTAGCCACTTCTGGCCTCCGTTGTGCGTTCCTGCCTCCCAATAAATACTGTAACCAATTAACATTCCAAATGTCAATGGCCAATGCTAATTTTTGCATCACATCATCCAAAAGCAAAATAACTAGTTTCTGATTTGACTCACCTCCAAAAACAACAATTGACAGTTTAAAGCCCATTCAAGAATGCAGAGCAAATGCATTTTTTAAGCTTTAAAGGGACACACCTACATTTTAATAGCAGGCTTATACATGTTCCTGTCCCCCTCAGACAGTGTCCTCTGCAAAAGTCATGTGTGGAAAACCTATGTTTTATTTTAAATTATTTCTGGTAAAAATTCAAAATGATTTCACGAAGTGCCTTTTGTACCGTGTGATATCCAATAAGATCCCCAATTGAAGGTACAGAATGATCTCTTTCATTGCTCCTCCACACTACCACCTGGACCCCCCAACCAACATAAATGTTTAAACTTTCAGGACAGTGGAAAAATCTGGGCAATTGAAAGAATATTGAAATATTCTAGGATATTCAAAATGAGTTTTGTAAAAATTAAACTGAACAAACTATTTTTGAGTTATTACAAGCTGCAAAATCTACTGAGTCCAGTACTGAAAGCAAATGATAACTCTAGTACCAAGTGCGAAAGGTGTTTGTTGAATTTAAGTATAGCTAATATCACTTGAGAGCACTTAAATGCACTGTAATTTAATTCAGAACAATCAATTTGTCTATGTGTGCTTAAAACTAAACTGCAGGGCAATGACCGATTTATAATATCTATAAACTTTGGTACCTTGCCAACATTACAATCCATATTCTTTGAAACTGCATCAGAAGTCTCAACCGAAATACATTGAGCAGCATGACTGAAATCAGTCAGTTCATTCCACACGAAGGACTGAGGATAGGATTTTTATGGCCAATTTTTTCTCTGCCCTTTCAAAGAGATTGACTGGGATCCAGTTCCAGAGATGTTGGTTATTTTTAATCTCTTCTCATTCTCCACTTGCAAATGAAGGCAAGAAGTCTTTGACTGCCGAGATCATAACAACAACAGATGATCTTGAACTCATCCAATTGTCACACAGGTATGTTTTCTGCAGAAGTCCTTGAATAACAAGCAAAAGCACTTTGCCAAATTACTCCTCTCTAATCCACAGGTGTTGAGGGTAATTTAGCAGTACTATCAATGTCCTTCTTAGAGGCCCTTTTGTGGTGCCTGATAGTGTCCCTCCCTCAGACCAGGAGGCCCAGGTTCAAGTTCCACCTTCTCCAGAAGTGTGCAATAACATCATTGAATAGGTTGATTAGGAAAATAGGTTAAATTAGAAAAAAACAAAAACAAAAAAAAAAGACACCCGAGGGAGTCTTGTGGTGCACTGGTAGTGTCCCTACCCCTGAACCAGGATGCCTGGGTTCAAGTCCCACCTGCTTCAGAGGCATGTAGCAATATCTCCAAACAGATTGATTAGGAAAACAGGTTAAATTTTAAAATAGGAAACAAAGATAAAGCAACTGTTGGAGCAGCACATAGACATTTCATGCAGTACTGGAAAGAAAATAAACCAACATCTGTCATAGGAGGCCTGCTGTCGCTACCTCTGAACCACGAAGCCGAGATTCAAGTCCCACCTGTTCCAGATGTGTGTAACAACATCTCTTAACAGGTTTATTAGAAAAATATGTTAAATTAATAATAAAAACATCATTCACAGAGACCCTGCGGTGCAGTGGTTATGTGCCTACCTCTGAGCCAAGAGACCTGGGTTTAAGTCCCACTTGCTCTGGAGGCATTTAGGAAATGGATAAATTCAAAACAAAACACCCTTGTAATAGCGGTGGGCCTAGCTGTCTTCCAAGCTCTTTACCTTGGTAAGAAGTTCTGAATTTTTAAGAAGAAAAATTAACACTCCTACAGTGTAGAACTGACTTTGTAATTTCTTAGTTGATGGTTGAGACACTGACTGTAAATGCTAGACTTCAGTTTTACTTGTGTAGTCTGAAGGGGTAGAATTCTGTCCAAGGAAGTGAGAAACACTAAATTATATGTTGGCAAAATGCACATTTCTTGACATGAAGCTCTATCAATGAACAAAAATTAGCTATGGCAAGATTAAAGCTTGTTTCTGTTGACAGCAGAACTGCAACAAAATGAAAACTAAAGGACGTGCAAGCATGTGTGTTGATGCAATTCATCTTTCCAAAACTCACCAGCAGCTCTTTACATTCCGTGCTTGAAAAGTAAGGTAGGCCTGATTCTTGTTAACTATTTTGCTATTAATGGTAGGAATAAATTCCAGACACTGTCAGCATTGGCTCTGACTACAAGTTGTACGGAAATTCTATTCAAGGAGCCATATCCTATCACTGACAATTAAGAATTGCAGACTACACCTTGACTTCAAGAACAGGAAGTCAACATTTATAACAACAAAGTGCTGCAGACACATGTATATTAACTCCTGTACAGGTGACCTTGATGACAAATTAGTTATTATCTGCTAAAGATAATAATTTTGAAATGTACAGATGGGTACCAAATGACTTAGGGCTAGCAACAGCAACTGTGTGCAAGCCATTACTAGTGCCAGTTGTATCAGCACCATTATTGCTCCACTTGGTGAAAGCCTATAGCTGTTGTTACGTTAAATGACTCATTTTAGAATCTGTGGGCAAATAATAATTCAGACATAAATTACATAGTTCTGAAACTGGAAATAATGTTATGCGTGCAAAATTCTTCAGACTGATTTCCAACAAAAAACAAAATTTAATGTTCAGAGAAAAATGTGAAGTCATTGACAAATCTTTCTCAGTAACGTTTAAAGTTGCTTTGATTAGGATGTGCTACTGGAGTAGCAGACATTCGCTGTTACATCAGCCAAAATGGTTACTCAGTATCAATTTATATTAACTCATTTTAATACACTACAGAGGGATGCTGTCTCTTCCGAAGTGCAAACTCTCAGATAAGACATTAAAAATTGAGACATTGCCTATTCTTTCAAATATATATAAAAATGCTGAGGTACACATTTTAAGAGCAGCAGGGACATTATCCCCCGGGCTAATTTTTAAATCTCATTCATAAATCACCAAAGAGCAGAATCTTTGGGTTATTATCACATTGATGTTTTTGGAAGCTTGCCATGCACAGCTTGGGTTGCTATGTGTCCTATACAACAAAAGTACAATTCAAAGGCACTTCTTTGGCTGCAAAGTGGTTTGGGCTGTCCATAGTCATGAAAGGCACTATGAAGCTGGAAAAAAAAAGCCTTGCATTTGATTATATTTTGTGTACATAAGCCTGTCTTATCCCCTCCAAGTTGTGTAGGGTTACAGTTTATAAAAATTATTGGCTGCTGCTTAAATAAGTTTAGTTGTACTTCCTGCAGACTGTCAGCTTATTCAGTGATAATCTACACTATTTTAGCTGATTACTGTAATTGCCTTATGATAATGCCAGTTATTGTGTATAACTGTAGAACTGTATTTGCATAGAAGTATTGGAATGGTCACTGTTCATAAATTTATCCTATTTCCAATTTACATTCCTCCCTCAAAGAAATTTGGCAAAAACAGTACATGTGTATAACTGTAGAACTGTATTTGCATAGAAGTACTGGCAATAAGCAATGGTCACTGTTCATAAATTTATCCTATTTCCAATTTACATTCCACCCTCAAAGAAATTTGGCAAAAACAGTACATGGCCAGAAGGAGGAATTGGAGCAATTTGATTACATCAAACAAACTCACTGACACAACAGATTAGGCAAACAGGTTAAGAAGGCTTTCAGCATAGTCCAGAAATTGCAATGAATGAAAATGTACTTAGAGAAACTATTAGTTATAAAGTCAGTTAATTTTTTTTAAAAATTTAACTGATTTTTCAAATCAACCATTCAGAGATGTTATTACACACTTCTGGAGCAGGTGAAACTAGAACTCAGGTTTCACATTTCAGAGGTAGGGATGCTACCACTGAGCCACAAAGGGGCCCTATAAAGTCAGCTTTTTTGAGATGATTTAACCTGTATTTCTAATCAACTTGTTCAGTGCAGTTATAACATACCTCTGGAGCAGGTGGGATTCAAAGTCAGGCCTCTGGATCCAGGGGTAGAGCCAAGACCACAATGCGGCCAAGTGGGGGCCATCACAGCTTTTCTAAAAAATTTAATCTATTTTTCTAATCAGCCTGTTCAGAGATTTTATTACACACCTCTGAAGCAGGTGAGACTTGAACTCAAGTCTCCTCAACCAGTGAGCTACAAGAGGACCCCTATAAAGTCAGTTAAATAAAGCAAATTAAGTAGTAATAGCTGTATTTATGATAAGGACTTCAGTTTTGGTGGTAGAATTAAGCTACTTATAAGTTTAATTGCTGGCCTCTAAGGATTTCACACAGCCAACAGCGATCCAAAGTGAAACCCATTCAATTTCCAAATATTAGCAATTCGAAAAATCAGCCAGCAGCCTTGAAAGTTCTAGCAATTCTAATTTTGTGGTTGCTGCTGCTGTGTCAACCTCCTGCATGGGGTGCCAACAATACCACAAAGACAAACATTTAAGGAAATTTTAAATGACAAACAAAAAATGTAAAAGCCCTAGTAAATTCATCAGAATGAAAAATCACACCAGTAACTTGTCTTTTATTTTTACAATGGATGGATATTCTTACATGTCATTTTTACTTAAATTTTCATACAATGCACTGCAATGCACATAACAATACACAAAAAAACCTCAAGTACTCACGCATGTCTTCACGTCATATCAGTTTACATTATAATTGCTTTTGAATGCACAATTGCTGAGGAACCGAATGGCACATATTACGTGACAACAATTTTTGACATCACAATGTAGAATGTAAATACTAAATGGAATGAACCAACCCTGGGGCAATTGACCACTTGAATGACGACTGTTCTAGAGATAGTAGAAACTGCAGATGCTAGAGAATCTGAGATAACAAGGTGTAGAGCTGGATCAACACAGCAGGCCAAGCAGCATCAGAGGAGCAGGAAGGCTGATGTTTCGGGCATAGATCCTTCATCAGAACTGTTCTAGAGACTTGTCTTAAACTATGTTACTCATGAGATTACTCTAGCAACTGTTAAGCACAAGGAATTGCTGGGCCTGGTAAACATCACTAACTACAGCACACTGATGAATTATTAGAAATTACTTTTGTGTACGTTTCCAAAAAACATCCACTACTGTTCAATGCAATCAAATTCATTGCATGAATGCAAACAGAACCAGTAACATGGACACATTTTGTAGTGATTTATCTTCTCACCAAACCGCTTGTTAAGCAAAATAAAAGCAAGGCACCTAGCCCCAGCTGACACCACTGAAGCCTCCATGTTATTTATTAACAGTAGACCCAAATTCGTAAAGCCAATAGACACAGGATGAGCTTCAGCCTAGAGTAGAGAAGGATAGGCTGGGTAAATAGCTAGATGCTACGATAGGGTTCAAAATCATGAGTTGTTTTCTGGCATTATTTAACAAAAGAAAATGTAGGGGAACTTCATTAGGCAAGAGACCAATGTTAAAATGTGCATATGACAAAACTTATTGTAAACATGAGGAGGATTAAACAGATGGAATAGGCTGACAAAATTTACTGCAGGGAAGTGTGAAGCAATCCACTGTGAGGAAGAATGAGGAAAAGCAGAATGAAGTGAAGGCTCAAAATCATGCAGAGGTGCTTGCAGCAGCACATTGTTGAGAGGGTATATTGTACATTCTGGAATAATAATTTAGCTTTTGAGACCATGCTTTTAGCTCAAAAGGCAAAGTAAGATTTTTGAAGGATTGACATGTATGTTTAATTTGGGCAAAATAAATATTATTGGAATGATAAAGAGAAACTAATAACACTAAAAATTATATTAATTCTAACCTTTATTATTTTTAACACAGTATTATTTTTAATACAGTACCTTTCATCAGAACACAACATGAGTACATACAAATAACACTGTACAGAGCTGGAAGAACACAGCAGACAAGGCAGCAGAGGAGTAGGAAAGTTGGTGTTTTGGGTCAGGACTCTTTTTCAGAAACAGGAAAAGAGAAGTCAACTCAGAAATAAATAGAGGATGGTTGGAGCTGGGGAAGGTAGCCAGGATGATGATAGGGGAGTGCAGGTAGGAAGTGGTGGGGATTGGTCAGTGAGGTGGGAGGGGCAGATAGGTGGGAGAGAATACGGACAGGTTGTGTCAGGTCAAGGAGACAGGGATGAGGCGCCGGAGGTGGGAGATTTAAAAATTGGTGAATTCCATCTTTAGGTCATCAGGCTGTAGGCTCCCGAGGCAGAATATGAGGTTTATGGGTGGTGTCATTGTGACAATGGAAGTGGCCCAGAATGGTCATGTTGCCCAGGGAGTGGGAGGGAGTGTTAAAATGATTGGCGATTGTTGTGTACAAGGCATAGATGCTCTACAAAACTGTCAGAAACCACACTTGGTCTCACTGATGTAGAGGAGGCCACATGGGGAGCAGCAGATACAGAAGGCTACATAGGGAGCAGCGGATACAGGAGGCCAAGTTGATGGATATGCAGGAGAACCTCTGTCTGATATGGAAGGTTTGTTTTGTGCCTTGAATGGAGGTGTGGGGGGAGGTGTAGGGGCAGGTGTCGCAAGTATTGATGATACGTACATCGAATATACAGCACAGAAGAGACCCTTTGACCTATTGAGTATTCATCAACTAATCTACTCTAAATCGACACAAGTCCCACTTTCCAGTACATTTTTAAAAATTCATTAACAGGATGAGGGCATCACTGGCTAGGTAGGATTTATTGCTCATCCCTAATTGCCCAGAGGGTCGTTGAGAGTCACCCACATTGCTGTGGCTCTGGAGTCACATGTCGACCAGACCAGGTAAGGATGGCAGTTTCCTTCCCAAAAGGATGGGTTTTTCCAACCATTGACAATGGATTCCTAGTCATCATTGGATTCTTAATTCCAGATATTTTATTGAATTCAAACTCCACCATCTGCCATGGTGGGATCTGAACCCGGGTCTCTGGATTAACAGTCCAATGATAATACCACCAGGCCATCACCTTCCATTGTCTTGAATTTCAAGACATTTCAAGCTCATTCAAGTAATTTTCCAAGGTTGAGGTTTCCCACCCCAAATCCCCTCTAAGGCATGCATTCCACATTCCCACCACACTCTGGATGAAAAAATTTTTCATTCAAACCTCTTGCCATTTACGTTAAAATTATGCCCTCTTGTTATTAACCCTTTAACTAAGAGGAACAGTTGCTTTCTGTCCATGCCTCTCATTATCTTATACACCTCGATCACTTCTCCTCTCAGCCTTCTCTGCTCTAAAGAAAACAACCCGACTTATCCAGCCTTTCTTCACAGGTAAACTGCTCCATCCCAGGCAACAACCTGGTAAATCTCTTTTGAGAAAAGACTATGTTTCACTGTGTTAACCAGGCTGCACTGCAACGTCTATTCACAGGTGCGATCCGACTACTGCTGGGCACAGGGACGTTGACCTGCTCCATTTCCGACCTGGGCCGAGTCCCCCCTCTTTACCCAACCTGGTGATTGCGGATTCCTCCGGGGTCACCATATCGATGCCCAACTTAGTGAGGAAACCTGATCAGCATAGTCCGCAGCAGCCCAGAACTCTTGGTCTCAAGCAATCCGATAGCCTTAGCCTCTGTGTCGCCGGATTACAGGCGTACGCCACCACGCCCGGCCATCCCATCCAGTGCAATCACATCCTTCCTATAGTGCAGTGGTTAGAACAGCGCGTAGTACTCCAGCTGTGGCCTAATCAAAGTCCTGTACTGCTCCGATATAACTTCTGAGTCATCAGAGATAATGGGAACTGCAGATGCTGGAGAATCCAAGATAACAAAGTGTGGGGCTGGATAAACACAGCAGGCAAAGCAGCATCTTAGGAGCACAAAAGCTGACGTTTGGGTCTAGGCCCGGAATGTCAGCTTTTGTGCTCCTAAGATGCTGTTTGGCCTGCTGTGTTCATCCAGCCCCACACTTTGTTATCTTAACTTCTGAGTCATGCCTGATTACAGCTGGGTGGTAAAAATCTAAGTTGCATGGGATATGAAGGATAACAGACAGGGAGTCCAGAGTGCAACGGGACTGGGTCTAGGAGGCTGTCTAAGATTGGAAGCCTGTCTGCGGAAGGGAAGCATCAAAAGGCCAGCGCTTATAGCCGCAGGTTCCATTCTGAGAACCTCAGATAATCCTGGCATACAGTGAACAAGTGCCTATCTGGGTGGCCTTTAAACAGGTAACAGGACCTTCGATGCCATAAGGCAACAGAGGAGATGCCAATTTCCTGCTTGCTCCAACTCCGAATTCACTGTGCTCTTTGCACATGCATACGTAATGAGCCAAGAACTGCATAACCTCAGTAGAAAAGCCAACCTATTCCAAGCAGAAGTGACAATAACTTCCACATCGGGCAGAACTGCATAATAAAATACTTGGTCCAAGGAGACTATAGGTTCTACAAACAGATAAACTTGGGCAGCCAACATATCCCCCTAAGGTGTGTTTTAGTGTGGATTTGGCCAATAGGAAAACCAGAGGGTACAGGAATGTAGACATGGATAATTTAAATGTTAAAAGATATGAGTGTTTGATCTCAACACTTACATTCATGTGCAGCATGAACATTTAATCTTTCAGTACTTTTCTGGTAAAGCAGACAAAAACCATTGTACCATCCTTTTTGATCATATACTTGATAAAACTAAGCACTTTCTTAGAAAATCAAGGAAAAGGCAAGTTCAACACTAACAAGTTTGTACTGGCCAAATATTTATAGTGTCCAGTGAGAGACTGAATGAAATGGTTAACTTGCCAGTCTCCTCCTTTCCTCAGCTATTCAATACCACATCATAGTTCCATGCCAACTGTTTCAACATAGGCAGTATAGATGCTGAATTGGTCTTTTATCCTGTGAATACTTAAACAATGCACAAGATATAACTGTATTATTGCTTATTTTAAATTGTTTAAGACTGAGTTAGAAAGAAAATTCAGAAATTACATAGGTGAAAGGACTGCCTCGGATGTTCTGTTAATCCAACACCATGGTAGAAAATAACATGACTGTTTGAGGAATCTTGACAACTAAAGGGGTAATCTTTTCTAATGTGTCACTCAGATTGGTTTGAGGAAATTAGAATGTTCTTTGAAAAGTCAAGATTTTAACATTCTACTTGACATTAATAAGTTCGCAGAAGTTCTCACACAAATCTTAACTGCCTTCACATGGTAGAATTAATTTCACAATAGTGGGAGACACAAATTTATTGAAGGGTTTCCCTGTAAATGGGAAGCAGATTTTAGCCAGTTAACCCTCATTTTCTCAAGAGAAACAGTATTTAAAAAAAAGGTGAACGACATATTGCAGAAATTGAAATTCTATGCCTGTGTCAAGTGGGAACATGAAGGTGTATTTAAATGTACACATTAACCGGATATCAGATGAAAATTAAGCCATATATTCAGATGTGACTAGCGGCATGTTATGTACATTTACCCGTAAGAAGATGCAACAGGAAGAGATATTATCTCTAATCAGATTTATCAGGCAAATGACCTCTTATATTTCACACCATCATCACTGAAGACAATAAGAAAGCTTTCCCAATTCATTAGGGTGAGGCTGTATAAATTCTGAAAATATTGCTAACTCTGACATAAACTTTGATCTAACTAACAGCTACTTATTGTTGATAAACCGTAAGCTACCTGCGGTATCTAATCAGAAGTAAATGGTGGAAATTTTATTATTTTCAGGCACGGATCTCAGCTGTAAATTTATTATCAGCAACACAGATGATGCTGAATTACTGTGACATAGCTGAATTGGATCTGTAGCCTGCATTATTCTTTCCATCAATTAACCCCAAACTACTAAAAGATTTGCACAATGTTAAGTATTGATAATTACAAGCATAAGCTTCATAACAAATTGTTAGTTCTTGACTTGATTTTCCACCTCTTCATGATGTGTCAAAAATTAATTTGTTCATCATCAGTGTGAGCTAATTGGAGAATGGTTGTATAAGTGCTAAAATAATCTAAACTATTTGATGTATGACAGTCTGGCATTATTCTCTCTTAGACATAGGTTCTGCCAAGAACTCAGAATGAGAAGTTAAGGATTTGACCGTGATACTTTCATGAACATATACTGACTCCAGTGTTTCATAACATCCTGGTGAATCTTTGTTTTGAACTAAAACATCAAATTCAATCTGTAGAGGAAGACTTAGTCCAAAGGTGTTAGAAAGAGACAAATAATGTGAGCCCAATGTCTCTATGTTGTATTAACATAAAGGCCTAGGTTTTTTATGGAGGAGGTAGCTAGGTCAAGTCAAATAGCTTTCTGACCTGACAGACTCATCTCCTTTCAAATTCCTTCACCTGCTACATTTTCTGGTCCAAGGAGATGAAGACGGAACAAAAGAATTTTGTCACCATATCATGATGGTACAGGTGGCGAAAAGTGAAACTGATGTCATTAAATAATATTTACGCAAACAAAGCAGGGAAAGTATTAAAAGAATTGTTCTCTTTTAGCATGCAGTTATCATGCTTCAATTAAAATGTAATTAACGAGATCAAGATGAAGGAGACATTTAACAACAAGATTTTTAGGTACTATTTCTGTTTCCTTCACACTACTATCTGGAAAATTACGAAAATGTGTTATCAAACACAGGTAATAAGCTTAAAAAGGAAAGGTGTCCATTTAAACAAGAATGTAAAGGCAGTTGTAGTATAAACTACTTAGCATCACTGTGTTAAATTATAAACCCCATTTTGACTATTTAGCTGTTTGCCAATGCTGAAGATACTGGACAAGTTGGTAGATCTTGAGGTCTCATTGAATGACCATTGTTCAAAGTTGCTTTTCCTCAGGGTAGTGACATTTTGGGTTATAAAACACAGGCAGGGAAATAAGAGCTTCGAGTATGCTTGCTATTATGCACCTTGCTTCTATACAGGAAGGAGAAAAAGTAAGTTACTGAAATATGCTTCATTTATAAATTGCAAGTCTATGTCTATTGTCTTTTTCAAACTAAATATTCCTTAAGTAAACTTTCGTCTCTAGATGTATGAACATATCATCCGTGTGTGAGAAAAAACAAGATTTGCAAATTTCTTGACACTTAAGTTAATTGGAGATTTGAACTACAAATAATAATATAAACCCAAACGGTTGATGCACAATTTCAGGAAGCCATATTTAGGCTTCATTCTCTACCAGGAACTTTAGGTAGTCCTTGGGGACAAGTTAAGAATATTAGCAATGTGTCACTCAGTGGCCGGACCTGACGGCATGCAAGATCTTAGTAGTGTCCTTTCCTGCTCTTGCACGGTCCTCTCGTTTGCTAAGAATGAAGGTATGAACTTGGCTTCTCAAGTGTGTACAGAAAAGAATGTGAAATGTGATGGCAGCTCATCTTTGAATGAAAACTACAGGCTTCCCACTCTTCAGCAACTTGAATGGCATGAATTCACTGAACCGATGATGCGTCACTGAAGCAATATTGGGTGCTTCACTTATGGAATTTGGCAAGTTGCTTTAGGATTTTGAATAAAGTGAATATTTTAGTACTCAACCTTTTTGAAAAGCAAATGTGTAATTGCTAAAAATGTGGCTAGTCAAAAAGTACAAGACCACACAATTGACTACTATCATGTTTTTTGTTGCCAGGTGCATGTTCAATAATGACAGAATTGTAATTAATAGGAAACAAAGTAACATGCAATGTTTGTGTAAAACTTTCAAACAATTAAATGTAGATTTTTGCTGTTACAGCACTCAGTTTAAACCGTTATCTAATTGCGACAGTTGACAGAAGCCAAAATAGTGATGCTGCTTAACTTTGCTGCAGGGCAAGTTTGATTTTATTTCGCTATTTGAAAGGACTTTTATCGTACATGTCAGCAAATTCAATTCATAACAATTCCTGCTTTATTTGAAAACTCTATGGCAGAGAAAAAAGATTCAAGCTCAGCACGGATTAATGTTTTGTCCTGATTGTTTAGAGTGTTAGTGTTTTTTGGTATGTTTGTATTTGCTAATTATTATATTTTTCAGCAATATTTCAATAATACGCAGTGTATACTGTTCAGTTGTACTTTAGAACGATGTTTTACATAGCTGTGATAGCTCATAGTTTCTGATTCAAACAAATTTAATACTCCTTTGAAGTTAACTGTTCTTTAAAGAATAACAGATAAAGCTTTGAAAGATTGCACTGCACTTTCATTGAAACTATTCCAATAAATACATGTCCAAGTAAATCATTCTTCAGAAGCCTGCATAATGGCCCACTCAGTGTTCAATCTAAATCTAATATTGAATCAAAGGTTGCATATTTACTTACATTTTTAAATTAATTTATTTGTATGATTAAAATTCTGATTGTGGACCTTCTGGCTCTACTTTTCCTAGCAGTAATTCTACAAATTAGAGAAATGGATTGATTGATGCTACAACTTCCAACTAAACCATGTTAAAGGAATATTAGACGACTCTCTGTTCTCACCTTTGATGGGTTGGCAAAACAATTCAAACAAGTCCTTATGGAGCTGCAATTCACCTTAAAAGACAATTCCAGTTTTCCCCAAACATATTTTCCAGAAGTACATAAAATGCAAACAAAATATTTAACAAAAGTCAACAAATATCCATACATTCAGTTAAGGTGTTCCTTTACTAAATCATACAATTTTATTGTGTCATGGGAACAGTTTGTTAAATTGTAAACTATTAAATAAGTAACAGCAAATCAGGGGTCTGTATTACATAGAACATAGAACAGTACAGCACAGAACAGGCCCTTCAGCCCACGATGTTGTGCCGACTACATGGCCTTGGTTTTTACTTTCACCAACATGCTTTTGATTTTCAGATGAAAACAAATGGGAGTGTGATACCAAAACTTGCTAATTGCAGGTGTTTGCAGCCTTGGTGGTGAGGGAGGGTGGGAGGATATAGATGGGCAGGTATTACAGAAGGTGCCAGGGGACTGTGCAGAAATGTTGGGAATGAAGCAGGATTGGACTAGAGTGTCCCAGTGGGAGCAGTCCCTGTGGAAGGCTGACAATGGAGAGAAGGGGAATACGTGTCTGGTGATGGAGCTGGTGGAAGCAGTGACTAATGATCCTATGGATGTGATTGCTGGTGCGATGGTAGGTGAGGACAAGGGGGACCCTATCACTATTGTTGGAGGGAAGAGAGGGAGTGAGGGCTGAAGTATGGGAAATGGGTCATACCTGGCCGAGGGTCATGCTATCATGCTAGGGAATCCTGGGTTGAAAGTGGTGGTGGACATTTTAAGTTTGTTATGGAAAACAAGAAACCTGGCACAAAAAGCGTTCCGGATTGGGGGAAAACAGATTTTATTAAAATAAGGCACGACCTGGCCAAAGTAGACTGGGAACAGCTAATTCTGGGTAAGCCTACTGTTGACAGTGGTGGTGGTGGTCGCAGGGGGCAGGTTCAAAATGAAACTGGCCAGAGTGTGGACCCAACACATTACCCTTAGGCTGAAATATAAGAACACCAAACCCAGCGAACCCTGGATGTCTAGGAATTTTGGGACTGGATAAGGAGGAAATGGGAGGCTTTTAAAAGGTACAAAGGTAGCAAATCATTAGAGTAAAAAAAGTGCAATGGGGAGCTGAAGACAGCAACTAGGGCAGCAAACAGGAGGGAAGAAATTGGGAAAAACCTAAGATATTCTATAAATATATCAAGGGGAACAGGATAACCTGAGAAAGGTTAGGACAGATTAGGGACCAAGGGAGCCAATCTGTATGTGGAGCTGGAAGACAGTGGTTGGGTGTTAAAAAAAAATTCATCACACCTGTATTTACTTTGGAAATGGAGGATGTAGGTACAGAATTCGGAAAACAGGAAATGTAAAGTTCTTGAGCTTTTTGACTTAAGGAGTGAAGGACTGATTGTCACATACCAAAATACAGTTAAAAGCTTTGTTCACGAATGGCACAGGCAGATCACAGTAAGCAAAGGCTGTACAGATCAAAAAGACGTAGACAGAAGCATACAGGTTACATTGCACAGGGCGTGCTCTAGGCAAGATCAGCATTATTTGAGGCCAGAGACTCCATGCATCTGTCTGATAACAAATGGGAAGGAGCGGTTCCTGAATCTGCTCGTGCATGTGTTCAGGCTTCTGTATCATGTGCCTGATGGAAGAGGTTATAGGAGATCACTACCGAGGCATGATAGATCTTTGATGATATTTGCAGCCTTTCAGTGGCAGGGAGCCATGTAAATGGAGTCCATGGATGGAAGGTTGGCTTCTGTGATGGTTTGGGCTATGCACACCACCTTCTGTAGCTTCTTACTATCCTGGTCAAAGCGGTTGCCATACCAGGCAGTTATACACCTGAACAATATACTTTCAATGGTGCATCTGCAGAAATTGGTGAAGGACCTTATGGACATGCCAAATTTTCCTGAGCTGCCTGAGGAAGGCGTTGTTGTGCCTTGACTGTTGCATCTACACAGGAAGTCAAGGACAAGCTGTCAGTTATTGTCACTCCAAGAAACTTGATGCTCTTCAACCTCTCAACCTCAGTTCGATTGATGTACATGGGGGGTGTGTTCTCCTCCTTTCTTTCTGAAGTCAGTTCTTCAGTTTTGCTGATGTTGAGAGTCAGATTGTTCTCATTGCATGTCACCAAGGCCTCTATCTCCCTTCTGTAGTTTGTCTCGTTGTTGTTAGGTATCCTACTCACTACAAGGTGTCGTCAAAGTACTTGTAGATATTGTTCATTTGGAAATAGGTGTATAGGGAGTATTGTAGGGTGCTGAGGAAGCATTCTTGGAGGGGTCCAGTATTGAGTGTTATTGTAGAAGAGGTGCAGTTACCTATCTTCACTGATTCAGACCCACAGGCTGCAAAGCTGATGATCCAGTTGCAGGGGGTGGAGCCAAGACGAAGGTCACTGAGTTTTAAGATCAGTCTGGAGAGGATAATGGTGTTGAAGGTGGAGCTGTAATCAACTAGCACGAGTCTGACATAGGTGTCTTTGATGTCCAGATGTTCCAGGGATGAGTGCAGGCCTAGGGATATGGCATCATCTGTGGATCTGTAATGTCAGTAGGCAAATTTAAGGGGATTAAGGCGGGCTGGGAGACTGGAGTTGATGTGGGCCATGACCAGCCTCTGGAAGTATTTCATGATCATTGAGGTTAGTGTCATTGGGCGATAGTCACAAAGGCACACTGCATGTGCTTTCTTAGGTATGAGGATGGTGGTGGTTTTCTTGAAGCAGGTGGGGACTTTGGCTTGTAGGAGGGAGAGGTTGAAGATGTCGGTGAATACCTCCACCATTTGGTCCACACAGAATCTGAGTGCTCGGCTAAGGACACTGTCGAGGCCAATTGCCATCCTTGGGTTGACTCCAGGAAGAGAAATCTGATGACTGAAACATTGACGGAGGGAACAGGTGTGTCTGGGGCTGTTGGGGTAGGCATGACTGAGCCACTGACATTCTGCTCAAACCAAGCATAGAAAGCGGTGAGCGTGTTAGGGAGGGATGTGTCTCTGGCTGCTATCTTGCACTGCTTCATTTTACATCCTGTAATGTTGTTTAGGCTTTGCCATAGGCAACGGTAATCTGGTTGGTAGGTTTGGGCCTCTAATTTCATCCGATACTGCCTGTTGTCATCCCTGGTGGCTTTGCAGAGGTTATGTTTGGATTTCCCCGAGTTGATCCATGTCACCCGACTTGAATGCTGCACGTCTGGTCTTCAGTAGGGAGTGGACTTCCTGGTTCAGCCAAGATTTATGGTTGGGGAACACTCAAACTGACTTCTTTGGTACACAGTCCTCCACACATTTGCTAATGAAGTCCATGACTGTGGTGGCGTACTTGTCTAACTTTTCCATTGAATACTTGAACACGGTCCAGTCCGCCAATTCCAAGAAGTCCCAGAGATGGTTTGGGAGGAGGAACACACTGCTGTGAAATGATTTCCAAAGTGAGGGCGGGTGAGAGAGTGGTAGTTGTCTTTGAAGATTGTGTAGTAGTGGTGTAGAACGTTTGATCCGCTGGTGGGACCGGAGATGTGTTGCTTGTACTTTGGCATCGCCCGCTTGAGGTTGGCTTGATTGAAGTCACCGACCACAATAAATTGGGCATCGTGGAATTTTGTTATCAGAGTGTTTGTGTTGGTGTAAATCTCGTCTAGGGCATTCTTCACATCCGCATGGGGTGGTATGTAGACTGCTGTCAGCATAGCGGAGTGAGAAGGCATTGGAGGATTTGGCTGGCTTAAAAGTAGATAAAACCCCTGTTCAGATGAGGTATTTCTCTCTGTGGGAGAAGGAAATTACAAGGGCTCTGACCCAAATTTTAAGTTCCACTCTGGCCACAGGGGAGATGCCAGAGGACTGGAGCACAGCTTATGCGATTCCATTTTTCAAGAAGGGTGCAAGAGATAAACCGTGGATTTACAAACCACTGAGACTTACATCATGGCAGGGAAACCATTGAAAAACATTCTGACGGACAGAATTAATCTCAACTTGGAGCGGCAAGGTTTGATCAGGGATAGTCAGCATGATTTTTCAGAGGGAAGCAATGTCTGACAAACTTGATAGAAATTTTTGAGGCACATATGTGCAAATAAAATAACTGATTCTTTTCATGGCTGTTTGTAAGCTTTTGCTGTGCAAAATTTGGTTAGTCTTTGCCCAGAACACAGCAACTCTGTGATGACAGACTCATTCATTGTTCATGTGCTTTGGTTTAATGAATTAAACTTAACAGCAGAAAATAGGACAAATGCAACTGAAGCACATTGAGGTCAAGTATGCTTGAAAGGCTGTGGTTTTGTGATGTATTATAAAATTAACTAAGAATGTAATTAAATAAATTAAATATTTAAATAAATAATTTGCTTAAGAGAGAGAGAAAGAAGGGTTTTGGGAGCCCTCTGGCATTCTGTCGCGGCCAAAGAGATTGAATTACCAAGACGCAAGCAGTCGTTGAGGGCGTCAAAGTTGCAGAGGCTTTTGAGGGACTCCGAAAGCCAGCTCTTTGAAAGTGAAGAATTGTAACCATCTATAAAGGAGACAATGTTTTAATGAGGTTTACTGACCCAAAGCATGGGTAGAACCTTCTTGACAATATTGAGCATTTAAAGTGCAATCTATTCACCCATAGTTACCTCATGCTTATCCTGAATAAGTTATACATTGTCAGTAGTTTAATACTGCAATTTCGTATAGTATAGTTTATACAATTTGCTCAAAACAATGACTTCATTTTCTTAGTAAGTACTTGGATTTTAAACTTTGTTTAGAGATAAACAAAAAATATTACTGGCCCCTAACTGGACCATATCATAAATTTAACAGTCTTGAGAGGAATCATAGGAACAATGCTTTAAAGAAAGTAATTGGCTTTGAAGATCTCTGGGAGACCCCTGACCATTAAGGCATTATATGCCAATAACATACCTGTAGATTGGGAATCTGAAAAAAAATTGCAAAGGGGAATAATAGTTTTCAATTGGATAGTATTATTGAGTCTTTTTCATCTGTCTCTTGGTGCCTGACTAATTTCCACCACTCTGAAGCCTGAGCCAGGTCATCTACCTGTCCTCTCAGAAGGAAATAAAAGTAAAAAAAGCTCTGAAAAAAGTACCTTAAAAATGTGTTTATATGGTCCAGTACTTTGCACATGAGTGAACCAAATAGAGTGCAAAGAGATATGGTGGAATATCCAATATGGTGTTCCATAAAAGGTATGGAGCTCTTCATAAATCTACACCTGTTACTTTGAACCTGAAGATGCGTGAACATGACGTAATAAACTTCCAATTTTCAAATGGTCTGAACTTGAGGGATCATTTCAAACTATAATAAGCAAACCTAAGCCTTTTGTTTATACATGTGAACCTAAGTGCATTTTCCAATAAGTTTTAAATTAAGACCTTCTAATCTAATCATTTTTACAAAAAAAAGCCATTGTGACAAAATATATACCGTTATCATCACAACAAAGGTAAAATAGGTTAATGACAAATTGTGAAACATGCCATTGCAGTGGCCTTGCTTAGATTTAAACCCAAGTCCCAGAAGGAGTATGTCATTTGCTTGGCATTCATTTGAAGCAGTTTGGAGTTTCTTTTCTTATATTTGTCAGTCTGTGTTCATAAAAGCAATTTCGAATTTTTGTGAACCACATGGTATAACCAGATCACTCAACTCTGCCTAGTCAATTTTAACTTTATTACGGAAAACATAATTATATTAGAAATTTACCTCAAGCATCATCCTTCATAAAACTTTAGACTTTTGCTTTTTTTATATAACGATATAGATGTTGCTTAATCAGCTCTGATTATTTGAGATTTTCACATTTAAGCATACTTTGCACAATCACCAAATAAAACATTTTCCAGCAAAACTCTTTTTGCCTTTTCATTTTGCAAATTTTGGTAAAGTACAGCAATTAGTTTGTCATAATTTTATTTTATAGTTATAATATTATTTGCCTTATATTTGTTAAATGTTTTATGTTTTCACAATGTTATACAACACTCTCACAAATTGCAGTTAACTTTTCATTTCAGTTCTAATTCTTTTGAATAATGCTGTGCTCAGGAATCCCCATGATCAGGTAACAGTTGGATTCATCTTCGAGTGACTTGTATTTAATTGTTTCCTTCTGCTGTGATGAAAAGATGTAAATAAATCCAAGATCTTGTACTGCCTCAGGTAAGTTATTTTTAATAGCCCTGGTTCTTCGATCTTGTGAGCATGGTTCTACAGTTTGGCAGCTAGAGATGGTGAAATTACCACAAACAACTGCTCAGCAACATTTATTGTCAATAATTGCTTTGAACCCTGTCTCAATTGTACATACCTGAAATTATCAAAGTACAAGCTAAATGATGTGATGTAAGAATACATATAATGCTTGGTGTAATGAGTTATTCTCTTCAGGGTAATAAAAATTAGATAAGTGTTTTGATTTAGAGTTCAGTGATTAATGCTGAATCAGCAGGATGCTTGATCAGATTGAGGCTACACCATTTATGCTTCTGTTTAGAGTTCACAAAATTGATTTAATTCATCCTGGGCAATGTAAACAGAGCTGGCACGTCATTCAAATAGTAGTCGAGGGTACACTCTGTGCTTGCAATTACTTCTTGCCTGGCTGCATTTTAACTGAACAAAGATGGTTATGAGGGACGGTGGGGGCCTATTTACTGGGTAATGTTTATGACCAGTGATGTCACAATGAATTTTAACTGCCACAAGCTGGAGGCTTGCTCAGATTGAAACACTTCATTAAAATTCTAGCAGGGTGGTTGGGTCACAGAGTCACTGATGTTGCATAAAAGGGATGCACACGGCAAGGCGATAGTCTAGTGTTGTCCTCACTGGACAAGTAATTCAAAGACCCAGGTAATGTTCTGGGTATCTGGGTTCAAATCTCACCATGGCAATTGGTAGAATTGGAATTTAATAAAAATCTAGAACCAAGTGTCTAATGATGACCCATGATAACCATTGGCGATTGTTGAATAAACCCAACTGGAGCAGTAATGCCCCATAAGGAAGGCCTACATGTGACTCCAGACCCACAGTAACATAGCTGACTGTTAGCTGCCCTCTGGGAATGGGCAATAATCTGGCATAGCCAGCAACACACACATTCCATGAGTGAATAAAAAAAAGCTTGGATCTCACATTCAATTAAAGATGGCACTCTTAAAAAGTGGCAATTCTCAGATCGTTCCACTGCGAAGACTTCTAAAGCCACAAGACACGGTTTATAAATGAGCGAGCTCCCACTTAAGACTGAGATAAGAAGAATTTTTTTACTCAAAGGATTATTGGCTAGAATTATCTGCCCCAGAGGTTAGTGGAGGCTGGGTCATTGAATATGTTCAAGACTGAGTTAGATACCTATTTGAGCAGCAAGAGTGGAGATAAGAAAGTGGAGTTAGCACCATAATCAAATCAGTTATGATATTATTGAATAGCGAAGCTTGCTTAAGAGGCTGAATAGCATACACCTACTCCGAATTCACAAGTTCTTATTTATAAAGCATTAAAGTGAGGTCCAACTTGCCTCCTCTGATGCACGTAAATGGTTAAATGGCACTATTTGAAAGAGGAGGAGGAGAGTTATCCCATGGTCCTGGCTAATACATATCCCTCAACCCAACAGTACATCCTCCCTCACTACTGCAAGATGTAGCAAATCATAGAAAAGATGTGAGAGACTCAGAGTTATAGTTGGAGGGGATTTCAACTTTGCTAACATTAACCGAGATCAACTTAGTGTGAAAGGATTAGACAGGGTGGAATTTTTAAAAGCTCATATGGGAGCCAGTATGTAGATAGTCCTTCGAGAGATGGGCATCACTAGATCAAATGCTAAGAAATGAAGCTGATCAAGTGTCTGAAGTTTTAGTGGGGTTGGTGACCGTTAAGGTCAAGGTTAACCAATCTCCATCACCACCTTGCTACACTCACCTTTACCAGCTTCATTCCTGCCTCCTTGACCTGTCCGTCTTCTCTCCCACCTATCCGTTCCACTATCCACCTGCTATCACCAACCCCCTTCTCTCTATTTATTTCAGAGACCACTTCTCGTCACCCATTTGTGAGGGAGGGTCCTGACCCAGAACATGGGCTTTCCTGCTCCTCTGATGCTGGCTGCCCTGCTGTGTTCCTCCAGCTCCACACTGTGTTATTTCAGACTCCAGCATTGGCAGTTCTTACTATCTTTCAGATAGTGTAGCAGGTTGCTCAAGAAAGAAATTAGGAAGGCAAAGGGGATGCATGAAATATGTTTGGCAGGTAGGATCAGGGAAAACCAAAGGCATTTCAGAAGTATTAGGAGTAAAAGAATTACCAGGAAAGTAAAATTAAATCATCATCACCCAAAACCATCCATAATCTCATCACTTCGGGTGACCTCTCACCAACAGCCTCACCGCCCTGGTCGACCCATTGACTCCGCCTGCTCCTGCCCCACCGAACTCATCTCCACTTATCTCAACTCTATTTTCTCCCCCCTGGTCAAGGGTCTCCCCACCTACATCCGTGACACCACCCACACCCTCCACCTCCTCCAAAACCTCTGATTCCCTGGTCCCCAACACATCATCTTTACCATGGATGTCCAGTCCCTATACACTTGCATTCCCCATACAGGCGGCCTAAAGTCCCTCTGCTTCTTCCTGTCCCACAGGCCCAACCAGTCCCCCTCCACTGATTCCCTCATCCACTTAGCTGAACTCATCCTCACCCTTAACAACTTCTTCTTCAATTCCTCCCACTTCCGACAGACATAGGGGGTGGCCATGGGAACCCGCATGGGCCCAAGCTATGCCTGCCTCTTTGTAGGTTACGTGGAACAATCCCTCTTCCAAAGCTACACTGGCCCTAAACCCCACCTCTTCCTCCGTTACGTCGATGACAGTATTGGCACCTCCTCATGCTCCCATGAGGAGCTCAAACAGTTCATGCACTTCACTAACACCTTCCACCCCAACCTTAAGTTGACCTGGACCATGTCTGATACCTCTCTCTCCTTCCTGGACCTCTCTGTTTCCATCTCTGGCAAACACCTGGTATACCTGGAAAGCGATATCCATTTCAAGCTTAACGATTCCTACAGCTAACTAGAATACACCTCCTTTCACCCACCTTCCTGCAAAAAGGGAATCCCCTATTTCCAGTTCCTTTGCCTCTGCCGCATCTGCTCCAGAGATGAGGCATTCTACTCTCGGACATCCCAGATGTCCACGTTTTTCAAGGACCGCAACTTCCCCTCCACGGTGATCGAAAATGGCCTCGACCGTGTCTCACATTTCCTGCAACTCATCCCTCACACCTCGGCCATCCGCAATAATAACCAAAACAGAATCCCCTTCATCCTCATATACCATCCCACCAACCTCCGGATCCAACGCATCATCCTCCGACACTTCCGCCATCTGCAATCTGACCCCAGTACCAAAGACATTTTTCCCTTCCCACCCTTATCTGCCTTCCGGAGGTACCACTCTCTCCATGACTCCCTTGTCCACTCCACACTCCCCACAAGCCCCACCACCCCTGGCACTTTTCCCTGCAAACGCAGGAAGTGCTACACCTGCCCCCTACACCTCACACCTCCCACCACCCATCCCCCCTCCATCCCAGGCCCTGTGAAGATCTTTCACATCAAACAGATGTTCACCTGCACATCTGCTAATGTGGTATACTGTATCTGCTGTTCCCATTGTGGCCTCCTCTACATATGGGAAACCAAGTGGAGGCTTGGGGACCGCTTTGCGGAACATCCACGCTCAGTTCGCAATAAATATCTGCAGCTCCCAGTCGCAAATCATTCAACTCCCCCTCCCACCTTGGACAACACGTCCATCCTGGGCCTCCTGCAGTGCCACAATGATGCCACCTGAAGGTTGCAGGAGCAGCATTTCATATTTTGCTTGGGAACCCTGCAGCCCAATAGTATCAATGTGGACTTCACAAGCTTCAACATCTCCTCTCCCCCAACCGCATCCCAAAACCAGTCCAGCTCATACCCACCAACCTAACCTGTCCTCCCACCTATTCACTCCTCCCACTTCAAGCCCTCCACCTTCTCCTACCTACCAGCCTTATCCCACCTCCTTGATCTGTCTATCCTCCCTGGACCCACCTATCCCCTCCCTAACTCCCCACCTACACTCACCTTCACTGGCTCCAACCCCACCTCTTTGACCTGTCTGTCTCCTCTCCACCTATCTTCTCCATTATCCATCTTCTATCTGCCTCCCCCCTGTCCCCCTCTCTATTTATTTCAGAATCCCCATTCCCCTCCCCCATTCTGAAGAAGGATCAAGACCCGAATCGTCAGCTTTCCTGCTCCCCTGATGTTGCTTGGCCTGCTGTGTTCATCTAGATCCACACCTTGTTATCACCAGAAAAGTGTGGACCTATTAGAGACCAAAGGGGCAATCTGTGTGTAGAACCAGCATCCACGGGTGAGGTCTTAAATGAATATTTCTCGTCTCCCCTCCTCATAGAAGAGAAAATTGTTACAATCCCAGGAATTACAGTTGTGATGGTGAGGCTCTAGAATATTATGATTAATGAGGAGGTGGAAATAGACTTTTTTTTGCGGGCATAAAAATGCATACATTCCCAGGAGCTGATGAGATGTATCCCAGACTGCTTTGAAAGGCAAGGAAGGGGACTGTTAAGATCCTGACAGAGATATTTAATATCTTTCTGGCCATAGGTGAAATGCCAAATGACTGCAGGATGGATAATAGCTAAAGAAGACCAACAAAGGGAGAAGATTAAAAATGTTGTCGGGCGGCACGGTGGCTCAGTGATTAGCACTGCAGCCTCACAGCGCCAGGGACCCAGGCTCGATTCCAGCTTGGGGTGACTGTCTGTGCGGAGTTTGCACATTCTCACCCTGTCTGCGTGGGTTTCCTCTGGGTGCTCCAGTTTCCTCCCACAATCCAAAGATGTGCAGGCTAGGTGGATCGGCCATGCTAAATTGCCTGTAGTGTTCAGGGGTGCGTGGGTTATAGGGGGATGGGTCTGGGTGGGATGCTTCAATGGGCAGTGTGGGCTTGTTGGGCCGAAGGGGCTGTTTCCACACTGTAGGGAATCTAATCTAAATAAGTGGGTAATCAAACTATAAATATAAAAGAACACTGCAAAATAATTTTTTACAATATATAAAGATGAGAGAGGGGTAATAGTGGGTATTGGACTGCTGGAGAAATAGCAATGGGGAATAAAGAAATGATGGAGGAACTCAATTAGTACTTTACATCAGTTTGCACAGTGGAAGGCATGAGTAGATTACCAGAACGTCGGGAGAGTTGGGGGCAGAAGGGAGTCTATTGGCCATCACTAAGGAGAACGTCCTGGGGAAACTGTAGATCTGGAGGTGGATAAATCACTCAGCCTAGATAGATTACATCCAGAATTCTGAAAGAGGTAGCTGAGGAGATTGCAGAGGCATTAGGGGGCTGATCTTTCAGGAATCACTGGAGTCTGGGACAGTCGTAAATGACTAGATATGGCTAATGTAACACTCCTGTTTAGGAACAGAGGGAGGCAGAAGATAGGAAATACTCACATTTCACTTGCTTTCCTAACTCCCAACTGAAACTGCACGTTAATCTTAAGAAAATCCTGAACTGGGACTCCTAAGTCCCTTTCTGCTTCAGATTCCCAAAGCCTTTCCCCACTTAGAAAATAGTCTCTGCCTCTCTTTTTCCTCCTGAAGTGCATAACTTCATACTTTACCACATTGTATTCCATCTGTCACTTCTTTGTCCGCTCTCCTAGCATGTCCAAGTCTTTCTGCAGCCTCCCCACTAGACTAACCTCACTGGTAAGATTTTAGAATTCATTATGAAGGATAAGACTTCAGACTACTTGGAAGTGCATGGTAAAATAGGACTGTGCCAGCACTGTTTTGTCAAGGGGAAGTTATGCCTGACAAATTTGTTAGAATTCTTTGAGGAGATAATGAGCAAGTTAGCCAAAGCTGAACCAGTGGATGTGATCGACTTGGATTTCCAGAAGCCTTTTGACAAAGTTCCGCACAGGAGGCTGTGAAATAAGATAAGAGCCCATGGTGTTAGGGGCAAGGTACTGATACAGATAGAGTATTGGCTGAATGGCAGATGGCAGTGAGTAGGGAAAAAGGGGTTTTTTTCAGATTGGCAACTGGTGACGAGCGGAGTTCCACTGGGGTCACTTTTGGGACCAAACAGTATAGATTAACGATCTCAACAAAGGAACTGAGGACCTTGTTGAAAAGTTTGCAAATGACACAAAGATTAGTGGAGGGATAGGTAGCGTTGAGGAAGTGGGGAGGCTGCAGAAAGACTTGGACAGGCTAGGAGAGAGGACAAAGAAGTGTCAGATGGAATACAATGTGGTAAAGTATGAAGTTATGCACTTTAGGAGGAAAAAGAGAGGCAGAGACTATTTTCTAAGTAAGGAAAGGCTTTGGGAATTTGACGCACAAAGGGACTTGGGGTCCCAGTTCAGGATTTTCTTAAGATTAATGTGCAGGATCAGTTGGGAGTTAAGAAAGCAAACAAAATGTTAGCATTCATTTCAAAGGCACAGAATATAAGAGCAGAGATGTACGGCTGAGGATGTATAAGGCTCTGGTCAGACTGCATCTGGAATATTATAAGCAGTTTTGTGTCCCCCATCTAAGGAAGGGTGTGTTGGTGTTGGAGGGGGTCCAGAGGAGGTTAACAAGCATGATCACAAATATGAGAAGCGGGTTGAGAAGAATGAGGGAGTATCTGATTTAAATTTTACAGAATACTGGGAGGTCTGGATGGAGTTGATGTGGAGAAGATATTTCCATCAGTCAGAGAGAGTAGGGCCTGAGGCAGAGCCTCAGAGTGAAGGGACAACCGTTTAAGAATAGAGAGGAGGAGGAACTTCTTTAGCCAGTGGATATTTCACAGAATAACCACAGTGCCACAGAAGGTTGTGGAGGCCAAGTCATTGAATGGCTTTAAGACAGTGATAGATAAGTTCTTGATTAATAAGGGGATCAACAGTTATGCGGCAAAGACAGGAGAATGGTGTTAACAAAATGTCAGCTATATTCAACGGTGACACAGACTTGATGGGCCCAAATGGCCTAATTCTGCTCCAAATCTTATGATAATATGGCTCTTTTATTCAAGAAGGCCAGCACAGATAGGCCATAGTTATAGAACAGTTTCTCTGACAACACTTGGAACACTTGGATCAGGAACTGATCAGGGATAGATGGCACGGATTCGTTAGAGGGCGATACTGCCTGAATAACAAAGTGTGGAGCTGGATGAACACAGCAGGCCAAGCAGAATCTCCGGAGCACAAAAGCTGACGTTTCGGGCCTAGACCCTTCATCAGAGGCCTGAAACGTCAGCTTTTGTGCTCCTGAGATGCTGCTTGGCCTGCTGTGTTCATCCAGCTCCACACTTTGTTATCTTGGATTCTCCAGCATCTGCAGTTCCCATTATCACTGATACTGCCTGAATAATTTAGTTATGTTTTTTGAAAAGATGAGTAAATATATTGAGGGTAGTGCAGTTGCTGTGGTTTATTTGGATCTCAGTAGCCTTTGACAAGCTGGTTCAAAAAGTTAGAGACCATGGGATCCAAGTCAAGTTGATAAACTGGATCCAAAATAGGCTCGCAAATAGGAGGCAAGGAATAATGGTGGAGGGATGCTTATATGATTGGAAGCACGAGATCAGCGATATACTGCAGGAATCAGTGCTGGATCGCTTGCTGTTTGTTATGTACACTAATGACTTGAATGTGAATAAAGCAGGTACAGTTAGTAAGTTTGCAGATGAAGCAAAAATTGTTCGTGGTCTTGATAGGATGGCCTTGGGCTATAGTCTGATATTGATTGGTCAGAGCAGTGGCAGATGGAATTTAATCTTGATAACTGCATGGTTATGCATTTTCAGAAAATCATAGAATCTCTACAGTGGAATCAGGCCAGTCGGCCTACTATGTCTCCACTGACCCTCTGAACAGCATTCCACCAAGGCTCACCCTATGCCAGTAGTCTTGCATTTCCCTTGGCTAATTCACCTAGCCTGCATGTTCCTGCACACAATGGACCACCAGAGGAAATCCATGCAGACACAGGGAGAATGTGTAAACTCCACACGGACAGTCACCCAAGGGTGGAATCGAACACAAGTTCCTGACACTGAGGCAGGAGTGTTAACCACTGAGGCAGCAGTGTTAACCACTGAACCACCGTGCCACCCATTTTGGGAGGTTTAAAAAGGGAAGGATGTAGACAATGAATGGTAGGTCCGCAGGGAGTGCAGGGCAAGAAAGGGACCAAGGGATTCAAATCCATAGATCCCTGAAGGCATTGCACAGGAGACAGGGTGGTGAAGAAAGCATACAGGATGCTTGCCTTCATTAGCTGTGGCATTTATACAGGAGCAAGGAAGTCTTGTCACAACTTTATAACACACTGATTATACAATAGATGGAATACAGTGTGCAGTTATGGTTGTCACATGATCAGAAGTCTTGACTGCACTGCAGAAGGTACAGAGCAGATTCAATAGGATGTTGACTGGGATGAAAAGTCTCAGTTATGCTAAAAGACAGGATGGGCTGGGTTTGTTTTCCCTGGAGTAGATGAGGCTGGGGGGATGATCAGATTTAGGTGGGCAAAATTAAGGCACAGACAGATGATCGTGAGAATCTTTTCCTCGTGGCAGTTACATCTAAGACCGGATGGCGTAAGTTTAAGGTGAGGAGTAAAGTGATTTAGGGGAGATCTGAGAAAATACTTTTCACCCAGAGGATGGTAGAAATATGGAACATACTGCCTAAGGGAGTGGTAAAGGCAGGTACTCTCACAACATTTAAACAGTTATTCACATTCAAGTCATTAGTGTACATAAGAAACAGCAAGCGATCCAGCACTGATTCCTGCAGTATATCGCTGATCTCGGGCTTCCAATCATATAAGCATCCCTCCACCATTACTCCTTGTAACATTTAAGCAGAATCTGAATGAGCATTTAAAATTTCAGGCATAATAGGCTACTGACCAAATAGGATTCGTGCAGTTTGGTATTTGTTGGTCAGCACAGACGTAGTCAGCTAAAGAACCAGTTTCTATGCTGTAAGTCTAAGACTCTATCACAACAGTAAATACACTTTTAAAAGTGCTTCATTGGTTGTAAAGCTTTGAAACCTCTGTGGTTATGAAAGGAAAAATAAATGTCTTTCATTTTACTTCTATTCTGAAACTTACAGCTTGAAGTGACATTTTCCGGTTAAGAATTATGTACATTTTATGTTTGATGAGATACCTGCCAGCAGAAGCTATGTAGATTTTTTAATCAAACTGTTCAGAGATATTACAACACACTCCTGGACCAAGTGGGACTTGAAATCAGGTCTCCTGGTTCAGAGATAAGGACCCTACCACCATGCCACAAGAGACCTACTAGATGCTGTAAACTATGAAGTTTTTTAAATATATAATCGGGGTCTCTATAGAAAATGAACACTAAAATGACAGACCCTAGCAGGGAATCTATATTCTGGAATATCTGTAAATTGCCTTCAGATTCAAATTTAGATCTAGCAGAATCATCTGTAGCTCAAACATTAAAACTTCCTTGCCCTTCCTTAGCCCAATGCTCTTTGCCATCAAAACACAGCACATTGTAAATTCTATCTCTCCCTTCTTAATGTATAGTTCCTCTTCCAAGATTACTCACAATCCATAGATTCATTTCTGTCTTAAAGCTACTGCCGGTAAACTCACTCCCCAGTAAAAATCTTGCTCCAGTATTTCCATTGCCTTTCCCCAGTTTACTACAAACCAATATAACTGCTCAAAAAACAAAAATCTCAAAAATGATATGCAATTCTAACAATGATAAAAGATAACTAAACATTCACCAGCATTCTGTGTTTCTAAATTGAAGACAAATCAAACATTAATTCAGTTAATTAAACCAGATTCTTAATTTCCATTTGTTTCAGCATCGCTAATTAATATGGCAATATAAATAGGCCAAATATCAAATACATGTTATTTAAATTAATTCTAGAGAAAATTAAATAATAGAACAGTTTATTGAATCAGTCACGACTCAAAATGAACTAATTATTACTTTTGAAGCACACTGGGCCATGACCTTATAAGAAGCACCATATATGGATGGGAGTACTGAGAGTTCAACTTCTCATCTGAGTTAGTCCATCTGTAAGCTTGTTTCATGGAGGAATCAACATTTCTTGTTAAATGGACCGCAAGTTTTTTTCCACATTCCTTTTAATTAGTATACTAAATTCAATTTACATGATATTTCAAAACAGTTCATATCTTTCCATGTAAATATTTAACTGGCTACATGGTGGTTAGCGTTTAAAAAGGAAAATAAAACAAAAACGTCAGTGATTTGGGTGGTGGGAAAGTCACTCAGTTGTGTGAGATAGCATTTCTGGGGATTAAAAAAAGCTCATAAATTACAGGGAAAACAACATTAAGAATCCTAGTTTACCTACTGTCCAATACCATCCATTCACTTTGCCACTAGCAGTGCTCCTGAAATAGTAACTTATTCAAAGCATTTGCCAAGAGAGGAATACAGGACTCTGAATAGACCATGTATCCCCTCAAGCCAGCTGGATCATTCAGCAAGATTGTGGCTTATCTGCATCTTAACTACAATTACCAGAATCTCATTACACTTAAAAATAAAATCACTCTCTACTATGAAAATTGAGTGCTCGTTTGGCATTGTGATTATGTCTCTAGCTCTGGGCTAGAAGAGCCATGTTTAAGTCCAACCTGCTCCAGAGGTGCGTCAAAACACTTCTGAACTGTGAAAGTTTCAACTGACAACATCATGGGGGTAACAAGATTAAGATCTGAAAAATGCTGGTGTGAAAGAATTTCCTCGATTTTAAAATGACTAGTGTACATTAACAGCTAAATCTCTGTTACTAGTAACACAACATAAAGACATGGTTAATTTCAAGGAATTTGAGATTAAAAAAATTATAAACAATAACAATTCATATTAATATTGCATTTTCAAAATAGGTGCTTTATTTAAACGGTCAAAAAACTGACATCAAGCAACACATTGTTCACCTGGCCACACCCTGCCCTACTCTGCCATTGCAGAAGTTGAATGCCAACTGCTAAACATTATTATTGGGTTAAAGAAGCAGAGAGTAAGACCTCCACCCCTCAGTGGGAAGAAGTCCTACCTGAGTAAATTTAAGGCTAATCCAATAGGCCTGCAGAATAACAATAGTGGACACTGCTTGGACGGCCAGTTGTCCTTGAGATGAAGACAGCCATAGCATCTGGACCCAGATAAGTCCAGAGTCATGAATAGGGAGGGATTATGGAACAAAGGAGATGAATTTTGCAGGCCATGCAAGGAGGAAAAAAGCACATCAAAGATAGGAGTAATGTCTAGTGGAAGGGCAGCCCTAATCCACATGGAGAATCCAACAAATAGTATGCCATCACTTCCTTCCTGCCTTTTCCACGAAGTTGATATAAAAACAACCTTTTCACTTTTGTTCAATTTCCCATGACAATTACATTACGGCATAGTCAGCATAATATTTGAACCAATTAGTTTGGTAACAGCTGATCTGCCTAATTATTTTAGAATAGTGAACTGGCTACTGATTTCAGTACCTACCCACCTGCCATATTACAGGACTGGATAGGGGATGGGCTAGCCACCCATTCCATTTTATGTACTTCCCAGTCAACATCATTTCTGGCCATCAGAAGGGGTCATAAAATCCAGCCCATTTCAGCAGATAACTAAAAGCTCAATGAGATCAATTTTAACAAGCATCAAAGGAGGATAGGGAAAGCGAGGAGATGAGCAGGTTTAAAAAGAGGTAAATTCTATAGCATTGAGCCTTAGGCAATTGAAGGATGGTGTCTACAGAAAGCCAAGCAAAAGCCCAGAATTGGATGAGTACAAATATCCTGAAGAGTGATCAGGCAGGTGGAGCTTACAGACGTAAGGAAATTGAGACCATGGATAGATCTGCAAGCAAGAATGAAAGTTTTAAAATTGTTTTGTCACTGCGTCAGGTGCATCGGGGTGATTGGGACAATCACCTGAGTGCAAGTTAAAACGGAGGAAACAGAGTTGTCATTAGCACAAGCTTAAACAGAAAATGGTAGTCTGGAGTAAGGCAGTATTGAGACTAGACATATCAAAGGCATAGGTGAGGGCTTCAATGATAGATAAAATGAAGGTCTGGTCCAGATCTGAGTCCAGGTCCAGACTTTCCTAATTGCATCCGATTCTGTGGGCTTAGGTTAATTGGAATACATACTCCACATCAGAAAGTAATCTAAGGTGGCCTTCAATAATGCTGCGCTGATGAGCTGAAATGTTGCTATGACTTTCCAAAAGGCAAATTATGCGGGCCACTATGCGTTCCTGCCATTGTGAGTGTTTTTGTTATGCGTAGAAGCTTGTGTAGGTGTAGAAACTGACTCAGATAAAGAAAATTAAGTACAAAACTCAGTTTGATGCTGTAGATAATTATAACCTTTTTGTTGTTAAGAGTTTTGGATAACCACTTCCAAGTTTCAGATAAGGATCAGCTTTCAGAGCTGTAGGAAACAATTTTGGATATCTTCTAGTTAACCTGTTCAGAGATGCCACTACACAACCCTGGAGCAGGTAGGACTTGAACCCCGGCCTCCTATCCAAACTTGATCCTTGTGGTTTCCTGTCTGACAAATGGAACACTAATTTTACACCACCAAGTTACTTAGACTTCACCAAGGGATATAATCAGATGGGATGGAAAAATCAACATTGCACTCAATCCCATTGATTTCCAGATCACCTGGACAGGCTAAATGTTGTACAGTGTAGATCAGTGTTCCACCTGATTCTGTGAAATCACCCCACCCAAAAATTTGCTTAAAATTGCATTGTTACTTTGATTTTTTAAAACAAAGTAGAACAAATAAAGGTTGTTTAGCCCATTCCAAGGGTGCAATCATGACTGCATTTTCAGTACAATATTGTAATCAGATTCTCACATATAAATTATCTCAATTATAATGCAAAATTATTTGTAATTAACCAATCAATATGGTTACTACAATCCTCATCTGTGTTTATGGAATCTTCAAGTCACATTTACACAGTGAACATTTGATTTCACAAAGCCTCATTAGTTAATTGAGTCAGTACATAAATAGGCAAAGTACACATAAATGTACTTTAGGGTCCAAACAGGCGACCTCCTAAGAGCACTATAGAAAAATAACTTCATAAACAATTAATAAAAATGTGACTTATTGGTAAGACCTGAAGGGTTAGATTTGTCTGCAAATTAAATCTAAATGACTTTTAATGTAATAAGCATTCCAAGGCATTTGACATGTATGTCAAAGAGTAAGAGATAATGGGAACTGCAGATGCTAGAGAATCCAAGGTAACAAAGTGTGGGCTGGAAGAACACAGCAGGCCAAGCAGCATCTCAGGAGCACAAAAGCTGATGTTTCGGGCCTAGACCCTTCATCAGAAAAGGCACAAAAGGAGATACTCAGACAACTGCAATTGCTTGAACAGAGGTAAGTTTTACAGGGCCTTTTAAAGGAAGAAAGAGATACAGTGATAAGGAGAAATTTTGGGAGGAAATTCTAGATCTTGGTAATTGTAGACAAAGAGATGCTGGAGCAATTTAAAAAATAAATCAGGAATCTCAAGATTAAAAGCTAAAATTAGAGAAGCCATGACATTTCAGAGGTCTGCAAGACTGGAAGAGATTACAGATATATTTTTGATGGAAACAGACATTTTTTTTGTTCTCTCTATACAAGTTTACTCACTTCTAGAAATGACAGTTGCTCAAGTCAGCATCCCTGAATGCTAGAGGAACTTCCAGCAGTTAGAGCTGCCATAATTAAGTGCAACAACTGGCATTTATAGTCACCAAGAAGGATTGTTGACATTGCACAGATGTCTTACTGAAATGACAAGATTATGGATAAGTAACAATGCAGTTTGATTTATTTGTTTTTCCATATCTGCAAGAGGAACAGATTACTAAACAGCAGCTGGGTTTCCCACTCCTGCCAGTTTATTAAATACGGACTTCAGATTTAAAATTAGGACGTGGATCAGCTGTTGAAACATATACAGAATAGATAAAGTCAGCAAATTCAGGGAATTCAGAACTACGTCATGAGTTAAAAATATCAAAAGCTGGCTGGTCCATTTATACTGACTGACGTGTTAACCTCAACTTCCCCGTTATTTTCAAAAACATTTTAGATTTGCAGATTGTTGCAAATAACTAGTTTATGGTTTATGTCAATATTTTAGAGGTAAATTTTAGTGCTGTAAAGATTTGTAAAGGTAACATAATTAGTTTACAGGTCTTTAGAGATTGCCAGAACACCTAAAGAAATATAGTTCAAAAGGTAGAGAGCATGTGTAATAAAGTCAGAAAGAAGGGATAGAGCTATAAAACAAATGAGTTTGTTTAGCTAAAGAACTGGAGACATGATACATGCAATCACTATGTTACGGCATTACAGAGAGATGTTTCTATTTTGGTAGGTAGAATCCATTTCAGTTCAAAGAAACTGTAAATTAGTGATAATTAACCTAATGATCAGGCTATGTGATCGCAAAGTTAGTTTTGCTCTTTTTAGTTTATAATGGCTTTTGCCGAGAGCTTATTGTAGCTTGTGCTTGATTTATGCATTTTGCACCTCACTGAGAGGAGGTAACCAAAGAAAATGACAGTAATGCCAAGCTCTGTGAGCACAGTAATAAAAAGATTTCATTGCTGACCATTTTGAACTTGGACACTACTTAATGTCAATCTGAATTGAGAGGGTACGAAAGCTAAAAGATTACCGAGTTTAAAATTAGTGGAAGAATCAACAGTGATCCCCTACAGAGATTTTATGCTGAAGAAAGCAACAGATTAGAAATATTGAAAAATAAACAGATCAAGGAACTAAAGCAACGACAGTCAAGAAATGGTAAATTGAAGTTTTATCTCTGACAAGTGCCCTCTCTACTACTCCCTTGCCACTATGTGCTTCCAGTAAGGTATGATGGAAAACTTTTCAAGCTGATAGATGCAAGAAAAAATTTACCTAATGATGGACACAATGAGATGCCTATCTCTTGCAGTGTCTTAATGCCGCACATTTTAAAAATAGCATTTTTATTGGCAGAGATTTTAAGAAAGTTCATATCTTTATTATCACATCAAATGTAAAAGTATGCACAGAACTAAAGAAACCAAGGATATATTTATAATGTCTACAGTTTATTAATTATTTAAGAAATAAAATTATATTTGACATAAACGCTTTACTCAAGATTTTAAAAATGTACCATCAGTGTCAGACTGAGTCCTTCAAAGTTCAACTGAAAGCATATCTCTCCCAATACATTAATGCTTAAAGCAGGTGCTTTTTTTTATATTTTATTATTTGTCAATCAACCTTACTGATAAAATAAACAAACATTTTTGATTTTAAAAAATATTAATATGACAGCACGTGCAAAATGTAATACAATTGCCTTTTAAACCACAGAACAACAAAGCAATTAAAAGAGAGTTCTGAAAGGTACTCACAGACCTCTGCAGAGAAATAGTTCAATATTCCAGTGACAAAACAGGTACACTGCCTTCCACAGAGTTTCTCCGCATGCTGGTCAGCCCGAGTCACGCCAGTCAAGATTCTGCCTTGACTAGTGCTGAAGCATCCCTCAAAGTCACAAATGGCATCTAACATGAATGTAGTTGTTAAACTATCCCTCGTTGACTCGTATGCAACCTTGAACATAGCTAATCTCTTTTGCCAACATCATCTGAAAAAGAATGTCAGATTCCACATGTGCCCAGACGACATCCAGTTTTATCTTGTCTCCACCTCTTTCAACTCTCCCTTTTCTCTAAATTGTCAGACTGATTACCAACATGCAGTATTACATGAGTAGAATTTTCCTTCAATTAAATATTGGGAAATCTGAAGCCAAGACAATCTGTTCCCATGACAAAATTCATTCCCTCACCACAAACTTAAATCAATTCTATAGCAGTTCTGCGACTGGACTAGACTGCCTCAAACTTGATGTCATGGTCAACAACTAAAGTGAGACTATTTTTCTGTGCCATTACCAAACTGCCTACTTTCACATCTATAACATTACCAGACACCACTCCTATTTAATTCATCTGCTGCTGAAAGCCTCATTTGATGTCATCATAATCTGTTGACTTGACTATTCCAACCTTCTCCTGGCTGGTTTCCCACCTTTCATTTTTCATAAACTTAAGAATAATCAACTACATCATAACTATCACCAAATTCTGTTCACCCAGTACCCATTACAGCAGAAATTCATTCCAAGGAAAAAGAAATATATTAAGAGGAGGATGACGTAACCATGGCTGACAAGCAAAGCAGAGACAGCTGAAAAACAAAAGATAAAGCATACAATGAGGTGAAATTTAGTGTGAAGCCAGAGAATTGGGAAGCCTTTAAAAACTAGAGGACTACTAAAAAAGCAATAAAGGGAAAATCTGAAATACAAGAGTAAGTTAACAAGTAATATATAAGAAAATTGGAAGAGTTTCTTTAGATATATAAAAAGTAAGAGAGAGGTAAGAATAGATAATGGACCACTGGTAAATGAGGAACATAGTATTGAGGAACACAGAAACAACAGAGAAACTAAATAGGTACTTTGCATCAGTCTTCGTCAGTAGCATATCAAAACTTCAAGAGAGTCAAGTGGCAGGAGTGAGTAATGTGGTCGTCACTAAGCTAAAAGATCTAAAAATAGATAAATCACTCGGACCAGATGGACTACACCCCAGGGTTCTGGGGGAGAAAGCTGAGGACACTGACAGAGACATTGGTGTTAATCTTACAGGAATCATTGGAGTCAGAGAGCAATTAAGATTTTATGAGCAATTTGGGCCCAATATCTAAGGATGGATGTGCTGGCCTTGGACGAGGTCCAACGGAGAATGAAGAATGATGCCAAAAATGAAAGGCTTGACACATTAGCAGCGATTGAGGACTCTGAGTCTGTACTCAATGAAATTTAGAAGGATGAGGATCTCATGGAAAATTACAGAATGCTGAGTGGAGTGGATGTAGAGAAAGTCCTTCCACTAGTAGTACAGACTAGGACCCGAGGGAACCAGCTGGTTTGCAATGCAGAATGACACCCACAGCACATGTTCAATTCCTGGACTGGCTAAAGTCGCAATCACAACCTCGTTCCCTGATAAGGCATGGTGACTGTCAGGTTAAATTCACACCAGTTATCTGACTGAAACAACAGCACAGTGTTTGTTGCTCCAGAGCTATGGTAACCTTCACTTTCAAAGCAATTATTTTATTCAACTATACAGTTCGACTTTTGGTCCTCTACTATATTAAAGAGTTTAGATAAATGCAAATTGCGCAGTCGTTTCATTGAACCCAGGCATACTGTACTCACTAAAGTACAAATGCGCACATATGCACAAAATGATGTTTTAAATCCATCAGGATTATAGGTATCTCTGAGAAATACAAAGCTCCTTGGAAAACTGTCTTTGCTGCATCTGAAGACCCACACTCAGTGCCACACGCAAACACTCAATTTCTCTCTCCATTAGCACACTATCTCAAAGCTATCCTGATCCCCAGTTTTTGATGGCTATAATGCAGTTTTGATGTACAGCATCATGACAAAATTTGTAGATATGCAAATCATGAGAACAGCTAATCTTCAACAAGGGCTGCAGTATGCTACTAAACAAAAAGACTGCTACTTCAAAATTCCATAGCTGTTTATAAACTAAATAATTTCCAGCTGCACTTTGTACCAAAGCAAGTGAGAAATTTGTTCTCTATGCAACACAACACTGGTGCCAACAACAATGCACAATAAAACTCAAGCATGAATGTTCCAAAAAAAAGCTTGCTAGTTTATATTCTATTATGCAACAATCATGGATAGCATTATGAATGAACAGCACAAATTCACAATTCATTTGTTCACATTTTGAACAGACAGCATATGGCACTCCACAGGGCTTACATTGCGTTATAACAATCACTGCCTTTCTGAGTTTTTCTCATCTCACTGCTTACGTAAAAGTCTCCTTGTTCCTAAATTGGTCAGCTTCTCTATGTTGTATATTGTCTAATATATTATGAAGAAAGTAGGGAAGGTAAACATGAACAGTCAAGGAAGACTCTCAGTTAGAAATGGCAGCACCAAGGTGTAAAGAAAAAAAAAAGTCATTTGTTTCTTCTGGGTTCGCACAGTTCTATTTCAAACAGTTAATGTTCCTCATTAGGCAAATGAACCATCAACA
Source organism: Stegostoma tigrinum (assembly GCF_030684315.1). NCBI lineage: Eukaryota > Metazoa > Chordata > Chondrichthyes > Orectolobiformes > Stegostomatidae > Stegostoma > Stegostoma tigrinum. Next base: position 7,967,447 of record NC_081362.1, on the reverse strand, counting down.
ATTTTGTTAGGCCTACTCTTAGAATGCTTTTATTTAATCGAAGTTATTGACTCCATTTTCTCCTCTAAGCCCAAAGGTATTTTATTTAATTTTATGAGGCTTCATTTTGCAAAATTACCTGCAATATTCTCCAATTGTTGATCTAAAAGGTCTTCATTTTTCTCACTTATGCTTCAAATACTGGGGCATTTAATTATACCCAACAGTATCCAATTTCAAATTTCTGATTGAAATCTGGCACATTTCAAAATCAACACGCGAGCATGGTAATTCAGTATAGCAACAGTACTTTTTCCATCAAATCAAAATGAGAAATCTAACTTCCAGCACCTTATTTCCTCACAGAGTTCATAGCTAAACCTTATCAAAATGTGCAAGTAATTAATTGATAATTTGACCTGTTAATCAGCAAAACCTCAAAGATCACAGAATAATTAAACTATAGAAAGATGTCTTTCAGCCCATTGTGTCTGTGTCAGCTCTCGAAATGAGCAATTCTCTTAGTGCCATTCTTGCGATAATGCCGCACATTCACCATTGTTCAGATAACAGTCTAACTTCCTTTTGAATATTTCAATTGGACCTGTCCTTACCACACTTTCAGGCAGTGCACTTCAGAACATAGCTACTCTCTGGATGAAATCATCTTTTCTCAAATCGCTTTTGCTTCTTTAACTCAATTCTAAATCTGTGCCCTCTCATCTTTGGGAACAGTTTCTCCCTGCTTACTCCGCCCATGTCTTTCATCACCTTTATCAAGTCTCCCCAACTATTTTTCTCTCAAAGAAAACAGTCCTTACTTCTCCAATCTATCTTCATAACTGAATTTCATCATCCTTGAACCATTTCCTTTTTCACATTCTTTCTAATGCCTTTATAGCTTATATAAAGTGTGTGCTCAGAATTGGATGCAACATTCCAGTTGAGGCCGAACTAGTGTCCTGTACAAGTTCAAAAAAGCCACTTTGCTACAGCATTCAATGGTCCTGTTTATAAAGCCAAGGACACCATGTATTATTAGCTGTCCTCTCAATTTATGCAGCCATCTTCACTGAACTGCGCACATATACATTCAGGTCACTCTGTTCTTCGGAACTGAGTCATTTATTTCATATCAGCTACCCATATTCTTCCTCAAACAGTGAGCCATAAGATGTTGAAAATAAGTTTTTTTTAGCTTCAGATCAAAGTTTGTTTTATGGAGTACAACACTTGCAGCAAACACGGTTCAAATATCTTTGATGCACATATCAACACCAAGAATTATAGTTAACTGGGTTATACTGGGCAGCAAGCTTCACATTGCAATATTTAGAAATATGACTGCTAAATATACCTTCCATCGTGCCAAGCAATATGATCATTATCTTCATTCTACTAAACGTGAACAAGTCTCCTACAGATAGCAACCATTCTTCAGAAATAATGTTTTCCCATTTTTATTGATTTCAAGTTAAGCCTGACAGTGCATTTGACATTATACGCTACTTATATATGATGTAGTAAATTTATATTTGTTTAGCACATTTATGATAATACATAAGGTTCAGGAACTCTACACAGAAGAGATATAAAAGAAAAAACTGCCACTGAGTTGCACAAGGAGGTATTAGCTGGCCTAAAGCTTGATCAAAAATGTAGAAATTAGGGAATACCTGAAAGGAGGAAGAAGGAAATTCCAAGTGCTTTGGGCCTTTACAACGGAAGGTAAGGGCAGCAATGGTTGAGAAATTAAATTCAAGATGTCAGAGTTAGATGAGAATAGATATACTGAAGGATTAACCTGCTGGATAATCTAACATCAATTTTTAAATTTTAATAATTTTGCTTTTGAAGTCATGTCCAATCATGAATGAGAACATTAATAAATAATTACTGGCAATTATTATTCAAAATTGACACTGATTGCAACTTACGATAAAGATGCTACTAAATCTGTGATAAAAATACAAGAGGTGATCACAAAAGCAGAAGCACGAAGTGTCTGCCTTGGATCAGCTGGCAGCATTCTTTGTCCAGACTTTTCAGTACCATCTCAGGTGTCTGTTCTGTGCAGTACTGACAGGCTGCTGCATTGTCAAATATGCTACTTTCCAATCACAATTTAAACAGAGGTCCTGTCTATTCTCTGAGATAAGGCAATATCACTGGATTTTGCAGAACAAGGTTGCCCTCCCCAATAGTGACCTTGAGAACCAGAAATAAATGTGTCAGCATGGGGCCTCAGAATGCCGTTTATAGCGGACTTTTATATCCATGTAACTGAGAGTGCAGCAGGAGACTTAGGAGAATTCTTAGGTTGTGGAGTCCACTATTTGGGGAGATTAGAAAGACTGGGATTTTCTCTTTTGAGCAAACAAGGTTAAGAGGGGATTAAACAAAAGCGTTCAATACTTTGTAGCATTTTCAACACAAACATGATGGAACTGTTTCCTGTGGCAGTTTGTCAGTACTGTTGGGATGGAGTTCATCTGAACTGTACTCAGGTCTGTGCTCTAGCAGTTATATCACCAGGAAACAGAGACAGCTTTATACTAAATAGAATCAGAAAGAGATCACATTGGAAAATAAAGTATATGGAAATGACAAAGCAAGAGATCAAGATAGCAAAAAGGATAATAATCAAAGTCTGGCAATAAGGGACAGTGACTACAATCTCAAGAGTGTGCCAGCAAATACAGCCAGAGTTTGTAAAAGCAGTGAACGATTTATCCCGTGGTATAGATGAATCTCCCATAGAAGACTGAACAGTTGTTTTATATTTTAATGAACTTTTGGTGTCCATCTTTGGTTACGACAGGTTACGCAATTCACATTCCTGGATCCGGGCTTTAGGTTTTATACACATATTTCAAATAGCACCGTAATTTCATTATCTCAATTAAAGATTTTCTCTGTATTGACTTACATCCTGCTGAATAGTTCTTCAAAAACTATTACATGTTGAGGTTTGCCTACTACCTGAAAGGTATAACATGTTTCAAAGTACTGCAATTCATCCATGTAAAATCTTGGCCGGGTAACATACCTATTTGTCGATACACAAGTTTTCCATATTCCTACATGTCCTGCCATAAGAAGACATTGCTATATGGGCTGTCTGCTCATGATTTCTAGGCGGCACTACTATTTGATGAACAACCATCCATTCCTCTTCCACAGGTCTGTGACGGCCTCTCGCCAGAAGTTCATTCTGAATGTAATCAGAAACTCCTTCAGCCTCAGGGTTAATGTGTACTGTCGGTAGTAACTTGTAAAACTCTGGATCTGCTTTCTGTGTCTTAATTAACGAAGACATGTCAATACTTCCTTTGAATTATCCTCATCATTAAGAAAAATTTTGTCTATCTAACATCTGCCTGTGGTACAAATTTGTTTAGCCTTTGCTCTGGTCACCACATAAGATGGAAAAAATCCTGGAACCTGTTTTATAGCTATCTGATCTTTTTAACCTCCCTTGGACGAAGCTACAACTTTCACTCCAGCCAAATTATAAACTGGGAATATATCCACTCCGTCCAATGATAATTTCATTACCACTACTTTAATTGCTACTACCACCAGCAATCTGATTGTCAAGTCAAACTCCAATTATATTTTGGACAACAGAACCAGGATATACTCTCCATTTGTCATTAACACATGGATTTCATCACATGCTCTGGAAAGAAAACTTAATAATTTTCCAGCATAAGAATTTGAGTCACTCCTATTACCTTAAATATATTTAGGGATTTAGCTGCACCATTGGAGACAAAATTATCTTCCCTTTTGAACTCTCCTTTACTCTATTCAACTCTCCTATGTTCATAGCAATTTTTACGTCCAGTTTCCTGGTTGTAGTTAATGACATAATTTGACGTGTGGTATTTTCATTTTAAGTTCCCTTTTTGGACTTGCTCTTACAAACCTGACTTAGTCTCATGGGTTTCCTTCACAACTTCCATCATCCAGAACTAAGATGTCCCACTTACTACAATGTAAACACTGAGACTTTTGATTTTAACACTACCCTCAGAATTTACTCTTCTAATCTGATGGGGAGGTCCTGTGGCATTTTCAGCTGACTTCTCTTTGCCATGGCTATGTTCTTTTCTATGACTCTCCCATCCTCTGACCTTCTAGAATTTACAGGGATGATAAAATAAGGTCAAGTTTTATGGATGAGCTCATAAATGTCAGACAGTACTGCTGCTGCCCATGTAACACTTGCAGGTCTTTGATCTTCAAAATAGATTTTTATTACAAAGATTTTGAGTTTTTAGATTCTTCCAAGATCTCTTCGAAAACTTCATACACAGCTTCAAATCCTTATTGCTTATGCAACACTTACATTTACATGTCAAAATTATTTTGCTTAATTCTTTCAAATTCAGCATAGGTTTTCCCAGGCTGTTTCCTCAAGTTCTGAAACTTTTGTATGCTCTGAGGAATAATCTTAATTTTCTTTTTAAAAGAAGTGTCACAATTCCTCGAAGCCTCCTCAGACATCAAAGGATAAATTTTCCACGCTTTACCTGTCAACTTGTGCTGCATCTCTTGGTGAACTTCTGCAGTGCCTCTACTGCTACTGAGGGTCAGTAGAGGAGGAGTGGATGCGGTACCAATCAAGCCAGCTAATTTGTCAATGGTGTTAACCTTCTTGAGTGTTTTTGGAGTTGCACTCATCTCGGTAAATGGGAGTATTCCATCACACTCCTGACTTTTATGATTTCATTAATGAACTCTGGATCTCAGTTCTATTTACCAACATGGATTTTGTGTTTTTTAAAGTGGAGAGCAGTCAGAGAATCAAAAATGAGCTGTGATAACAAGATGGGCAAATTTATTAATGCAAGCTTTTTGAATGTTTTATTAAGAATATTTCAGAAGGAAAACAAAGGATTTACATTTATCTACCAATATAGGAACGTAGCCAATTGAAGTACTGTGTTTCAATTTATACAAGATAGATGTAACTGGAAGATTCTTCCCCAGCCCAAAATTTGTCAATTACAAGTCAGGTGGTAACACATGGTGAGAACACAAAAATGAGATTCTCAATGTCGAGAAAGGGATTTCGATTATGCACCCAAGATTTTAACGGCAACACGAGAATCTTGTTCGCGAGTGGAAAGGGGTCTATTTGCAGACACTAACAAATCATTATTACCTTGACTCACCTCATGTACATCTACAAGATGTTTAGTATGTTCAGTCAAACAGAAATGTAGTTTCAGTAGGCAGCACACAAACAAGAATGACAATGATTTACAACATATAGACAGCGATCCTGGGATGTATTTCCAATTCCAATGAAAGAGGGCTTTGCTTCCAGTGACAGCTTTTTTTAAGAATCATAGAATCAAGGAATCCCTAAGAGTGGAAGCAGACCATTTAGCCCATTGAGTCCACACTGACCCTCCAAAGAGCATCTCAACCAGACCCCCACCCCACCGTTACCCTGTAACCCTGTACTTCCCATTAGTAATCCACCTAGTCTGCACATCCCTGGGCACCAGGGGCAATTTAACATGGCCAATCCACATAAACTGCACATCTTTGGGCTTCTTTAAACAACATCATTTTTCAATTGGCCAAAGAGTAGTTATGAGATTCCCCTCTGGATGTATCCAGTTGCTACCCAAGGAAAAACTAGTTAGCATAAGTAGTTAATAGTTATTCAAAACTGCCAACTATAAAACCAGCATGACATACAGAAAAAAAGTATTCTTCATTAAAAAACCTTGTGCTGAGATTGTTTACAAATATTTAAGCTTTAACATTTAATTTGCAATTTAGATGTCTATACTAGTTCAAAAATGACAGCATGAATGTTAAAATAGAAGTCTATCATATCCAAAACACTTCATTAATGCTTGTTAAGTAACAAGATGAATTCAAGCTGAAACAAAGTAATACATAATTATGTTACATCTCCATCCACAAAGAAATTGCTGTGTCTAATTTTAATATCAAGTTATTTTGATTTGAAATGGATCAAAGGTATTCCCGTTATTTCTGACTACTTTTGAAAGTGCTTCACATTTTGGTCCTTGTCATTCTCATATTACACCACTTCCACTCACATCATACATTCGCTAAACCCCCATCGCATCCTGCAAAGCAATGTGGTCCCACCACTACTTTTCCTTTATGTTGCAGTCCATTACTAGCATATGGTGAAACAGATCAAAGTCAATATCAAAATGATTAAGGGGGAATATCGCAGATCCTTCCGAGTTTATTGTTACTTCATAAACCTAGGAATAAAATTCAACATCATTGTTACTTGTCTATTGAACAATGGAAATGTAATTTCCAAACTAGAGATACAAGAGCACAGACCTTGCACTGGAGTCAAGAAAGTCAGTGCTTCAAGCCTATGGCATGTTAGTGTGACACTGAGGAAATACTACAATGTTGGAGATGCCAGCTTTCAGATCAAACCAATCTTATCTGGTCTCTCAAGCACAATTAGAAGTTCAGAAGGAATATCCGGATAAGAGGAGGGTTTCCAGGAGTCCCAAACAGGCACCTAAAAGCAGGGGTAAGTCTATTTACTCCTTGATCAACATTTCAAAACAGACTACCAACGGTAGATTTCCTTTCTGTTTCTGATTGCAGCTACTTTTCCTACTTTGACTATTACCCATTGTTCAAAAATATTTTGCTATGAAATGGTGTGGAAGGTTTTCTTTTTGTTAAGAGTACTATAAAAATACAGTTAATTCGTAACATCTCAGGAATCAGATTCCAAACTCGATTCTGGAGCACACTAAAACCAAGAGGTGTGTGGCCTTGGCCAAAAGGGAGTGAAATATATATTCAATTCTCATTGGGCATTCTGATTCCAGTCTGTACTTAAAAGTGCCCAATGAATCCTAGAAACTTCAACTTAGGATACGACTTCTTTTAATATTAAGAAAGTAGTTCTTTGCAGGTCAAATGTACCACTTTAAAATTAGACACTCACACTTGTGGGTTTCTATACTTGCCTCAAGGCATGACTATGATGTTTGTTTGGGTCTTACATCTGTTCAGTTTGCTCTAAAGTTATTTCAGTGAGAGTTGCACACTATCCAAACCACGCAGCAAGAGATTTGTAGTACTGAAGATGGGCAAACTATACGGTTCAATTTGAAATAAAATCAGTTTGCCTCACCCAATTTTGCAAAATGTTTTAAGATTATTAACAAAGTCCATTTCAGTTCCAACAGACTATCAGTTCAAAAGGTGTCACACCACATCCTATCCATCACTAGAGATCAAATATTTCTGCCATATTAAACATATTCAACTTCCTTCCACATTATAGCCTCTCTAGCACTGAAACATTTATGCTTTGTCAGCTCTAAACTCAATTCCTCACTGATCTTTAATCATCCATCATTCAACAAACAAATCTTTGTCACTAATAGTCTAATCAGCATTGGCTCAGTTGTAGAACTATCTCTTCTAGATTGGAAAGTCATAAGTTTAACCCCCATTCAAGAAATTTAAAACTTCAACAAAAGACTGAAAAATGCTGCATTATTGGATAAGATGGAAATCAGAAGTCAGGCTGCGTGTACGAGTAGATATAAAATATCCCACTACACTATAAGAAGTCAGTGTCACTTTCCTTGTTCCACGTGTTTCTTTATTCCTATTGATAAAATATCTTGAGATGATTCTTTACAGAAATTCTCCAAAGTAATTTAAAGGAGTCCTCACTATTATATAGCATATACAAATTAGGATTCCTTCTCAAGTGCTTCCGTCGCCTGAGACATGGTGACCCTCAGGTTAAACCACCACAAGGTTGTCTCCCTCTAATGAGGGCGCAGCACGACAGTCAGTAGGAATATGGCAACTTTCTACAACTATACATAAAGCATTCCCTACTTTAGAAATAAATTACATTTCAATTGATTTCCTATTTATTTGCTGTACATATATACTAACTTATTGCAATTCATATACCAGTGCTGCAATCTCTTTCCATTTAAATAATCTTTTTTATTTAGCTTATTAAAGTGGATAAGATCAAATTTTCCTATATTATTATCTGTCAGCCAACTTTCTAGCCCATTAACAACAAATCTATATGCATATCTCTTCACAACTTCGGGTGGCAGTGACAGCCCTTGGTATCATGGCAGCATTTGACCAAGTTAGGTGACAAGGCATCCTAGCAAAATTAGAATTAATGGGTAGTGGAGAAAACTCTCTGCTGATTGAAGTCTTATTTGGTACATAGAAAGATGGCTGTGCTCGTTGCAGGTCAGTCATCTCAGCTGCAGAATATTCCTGCAGGAGTTCCTCAGAACCTAGCATCCTACGCCACAAACCATCTTCAACTGCTTCATCAATGACCTTTTCTCCACCATAAGGTCAGAAGAGGGATGCTTATTGACAACTGTGCAATGTTCAACGTTATTCATTACTCTTCAGAAGCTGAAACAGTTGTGTTCAAATGCAACAAAATCTGGACAATATCCAGGCTTGGGCTGTCAAATGGCAAGTAAATTTACACCACACAAATGGCAGACAATGATAACGACAATCTCAAATAGGAGATTATTTAATCACCTCCCCTTGACATTCAATCGTGTTACCATCACTGAATCCCCCACAGTCAACATGCTGGGAGTTACCACTGACCAGAAACTCAACTGGATATGATATTAAGAGCAAGTCAGAGGCAAGGAATACTGTGAGTAACTCAATTCCTGACTCCCTACAGTCTGTCCACTGTCTACAAGGCAAAAGTCAATAGTGTGATGGAATACTCCCTACTTGCCTGCAGGAGTGCAGCTCCAACAACAATCAAGAAGCTTGACACAATCTAGGACAAAGTAGCTGCTTAACTGGCACCATACCCACTACCAACATTCTCTACACACTGATGCTACACACTACAAGATGCACTGCAGAAATTCAAAGATCCTGAAACAGCACCTTTCAATCCCACGACCACTTCCATCTCGAAGGACAGGAGCTGCAGATACATGGGAACACCACAATCAGCAAGTTCCCCTCCAAGCCAATCTCCATCCTAACTTGGAAATATATCACCATTCCTTCAATATCACTGGGTCAAAGTCTTGGAATTTCCTCCCTTATCACATTAAGGGTCCATCTATAGCACTACCACCACGTTCTCAAGAGCAACTAGGAATGAGCAATGAATGCTGACCAGCCAGCCAAGCCCACATCCCAAGTATCATCAGCACATTTACCAAACATGTAATCAGTCCATTCATTCAAATTATTAATATAGATTGTAAATAATTGAGGACCCAGCACTGATCCCTGTGACACACCACTCATTGCAAAATGTAGCATAAAAATTATATACCTAACCTACATCCATTTACCGTTGGCTGGCCAATCATCTAGCCATGCTACTGTTACCCTTTACACTATGGGCTCTTATTTGACATGATAACTTTTAATGTAGCACGTAGCTGAGTGTAATGAAATATCTCCTTGAATGGCTGCCACTGAATCTCTACTGTCCTATCCCTTCATGGTCGAATTCTCATTTGCCATCTCTCATCTTCATGCTTTCATAACTGCCCTCATTTAAGTTTTGAACACTAGTATGATATCCACTGCTCTCTCTCAAATCGAATGTGAAATTCAAACAATGTTATGATCCCAGACAATAAAATGTGAGGCTGGATGAACACAGCAGGCCAAGCAGTATCTCAGGAGCACAAAAGCTGACGTTTCGGGCCTAGACCCTTCATCAGAGATGAGGATGGAGTGAAGGTTCTGGAATAAATAGGGAGAGAGGGGGAGGCAGACTGAAGACGGACAGCAAAGAAGATAGGTGGAGAGGAGAGTATAGGTGGGGAGGTAGGGAGGGAATAGGTCGGTCCAGGGAAGACGGACAGGTCAAGGAGGTGGGATGAGGTTAGTAGGTAGGAGGTGGAGGTGCGGCTTGGTGTGGGAGGAAGGGAGGGGTGAGAAGAAGAACAGGTTAGGGAAGCAGAGACAGGTTGGACTGGTTTTGGGATGCAGTGGGTGGAGGGGAAGAGCTGTGCTGGTTGTGTGGTGCAGTGGGGGGAGGGGACAAACTGGGCTGGTTTTGGGATGCGGTGGGGGGAGGGGAGATTTGGAAGCTGGTGAAGTCCACATTGATACCATTGGGCTGCAAGGTTGAAGCTGGTGAAGTCCACATGTGGACTTCACCAGCTTCCAAATCTCCCCTTCCCCCAAAACCAGTCCAACCTGTCTCTGCTTCCCTAACCTGTTCTTCCTCTCACCCATCCCTTCCTCCCACCCCAAGCCGCACCTCCATCTCCTACCTACTAACCTCATCCCAACTCCTTGACCTGTCTGTCTTCCCTGGACTGACCTATCCCCTCCCCACCTATACTCTCCTCCCCACCTATCTTCTTTTCCTCTCCATCTTCGGTCCGCCTCCCCCTCTCTCCCTATTTATTCCAGAACCCTCACCCCATCCCCATCTCTGATGAAGGGTCTAGGCCCGAAACATCAGCTTCTGTGCTCCTGAGATGCTGCTGGGCCTGCTGTGTTCATCCAGCCTCACATTTTATTGTCTTGGATTCTCCAGCATCTGCAGTTCCCATTATCACTGGACAATGTTATGATCCCCTTGCCTTTACTATGAAGCTAATTAATCCTGTCTCATTGCACATGACCTAATATCGAAAAGCCTGTTCTCTAGTTGGATCTAAATGTTTAGAAATTGTCCTGAGAACCTGCCAAGAACCCATCTTCCAGGCTATGTTGCCAATCTGATACACTCAATCTATATGTAAATCAAAAATCATTGATGATTATTGCTACGCCATTCCCACAATGAGATAATGGCCAAATATTTTTAAGTAATGCCTTTCGGAGTTCAGTACTGCTCACAACATTGGGAATAAAATCATGCTCCTCCTTAAATAACATCAATTGTTCACCCATAAGGACAAACAGCCTGTATGTCTCATCTGAAATGTCACTTATGATGGTGTAGTTCAAGTACTCCAATGTCGGTCCAGGCTATTTTCAAGTCTTGGCGTAGGAATTGAATCCACAAGTTTGTGACTTAGAGGGGATAATGTGGCCAAAAGGACCATTGTGATATAAAATTCAAGCAGACAAAAAAAAATTCCCGGAATTGTGGAATGCCTTTTTTTTCCAAAAATGGGAGGCATTTGTTTCTTTCATTTGAGCATTAACAATTTGCATTTTCATGTTGTAAAATATTCCAAAATATTGGGGCATTGTAAAGTTTGGCACCAAGCAAAGGACAATATTAAGCTGCATGAAACAAGGTTTGATGTGTTCTCAAGCAAAGCAGCAAGAGATCCAACAGACAGTAGTGACAACACTGATTGGCGGTTAGGGCAAAGATTTGCTTAGGTGTAGTCCCCAACAGCAGGAGAATCTCAGCAAGACTCCCTCCATGCCACAAGAATCAGAAGCAGCGGAGAGAGTATAAATCTAGCGGAGTTTGGGGCACATTGTAGCTGCGAGAAAAAACTGGACTGATGTCACAGGGAGGCTGAGATCCAATTTGCTGGTAGGAAATCGGCACTAAATTTGAAAAAGACCACAACAAAGAATTATCAATAAATTTAGTTAACTCCATAAAGTAATTAAGTAGAAATGGCTGAACAGATGATGTGTCGTAGCTGTGTGATGTGGGTGCTGGCTGATCCTAATGCAACTGGTGGTGACCACATATGCAGCAAGTGATGCTTGCTTAAGGAACTTCAGGTCAGAGTTGATGAGCTGGAATCTGAACTTCAAACACTGCGGCACATCTGGAAGGGGAAGAAGTACCTGGACGCTGTGTTTCAGGAGGCAGTCACACCTCGTAGATTAGGTACTTCAAATTTAGTCAGTGGCCAGGGACAGCAGGAGGTGACAGTAAGTGAGGCAGAGAGAGGGATCCTACATTCAGGAACAGAGGAGCCTCAGCTCTTGACCTTGTCCAACAGGTACGAGGTATTTTTTCCGTGTGTGGATGAGGAAGAGAGCTGAGGGGAGGATGAGCCAACTGACCACTGCACTGTGGCACAGGAAGCCATTCAACAGTGGGAGGGGAACGCAAAAGACAAGTGGTAGTTGTATGCGATTCTATTATCAGGAGAGTAGATTATATCCTTTGTAAGCAGGATCGAGAGTCCCACATGATGTGTCGACTGTCCAGTGCCATGGTAAGGGATATCTCTGACTGGCTTGATAGGATATTGGAGAGGGAGGGGAAGGATCCAGTTGTTGTGGTCCACAACGGTACAAACAACATAGGTAAGACTAGGAAAGAGGGCTTGTTCAGGGATTATCAGGAGCTAGGAACAAAATTGAACAGCAGGTCCTCAAGGGTTATATCTCTGGATTACTGCCCGAGCCAGGTACAAATTGGCATAGGGACACGAGAATAAGGGAAGTGAACACATGGCTAAAAACAGTGGTGCAGGAAAGAGGGATTCTTTTCATGGGGCACTGGCATCAGTATTGGAACAGGAGGGATTGGCACCGCTAGGATGGTCTCCACCTGAACTGAGCTGGGGGGTTAATGTTCTAGCGAAAATGGTAAATAGGCTGGTCAACAGGTCTTTAAACTAGAAAGTGGGCGGGGGGGGGGGGAGAAAGCAAAGAGTAAAACTTCCCCTGGTTGGGAACAAAGGTTAACGTCTATGTGGGTACGTGGAAAACTGTTTTAAAAAAAAAGGAAAAGAAGAACTCAGAAGAACCTATTAAAATCTCCAGCACAGACACAGATAGGACAGTGTGTCTGGAAAGGGTGAGGAATCAAACTTCAAGCACACTAGATAAACGAATGATACTGAGAAGAGGAACGGTTAATGCAGGACTGAAGGTGTCATATCTGAATGCACACAGTATAGGAAAGAAGGTAAATGAGCTTGTGGTGCAGATCGAAATTGGCAGATATGACAAAGTGGACATCATGGAGACATGGCTGCTAGAAGATCAGGATTGGGACCTGAATATCTAAGGATATAAATTCTTTCAAAAGGATAAGCAGGTGGGGAGAGGGGGTAGGTTGCTTTATTTGTAAGAAATGAAATTAAATCAATAGTAAGAAATAAAGTGGGGTCAGATGATATGGAATCTGTGTGGGTAGAGCTAAGGAATCGCAGAGGTAAAAAAGAACACTGTAGTTGGAATTACATATTCTATGTGCATACAGACCTCCAAATAGTAGTCAGGAGCTGGGGCACAAGACACATCAGGAGATAGAAAAGGTGCGCAAGAAAGGCAAAGTCATGGTGATCATGGGGAATTTCAATATGCAGGAGGGCTGGGAAAATCAGACTGGTAGAGGTTTGCAAGAAACGGATTTGGTGGAATGGCTTTTTGGAGCAGCTTGTGGTGGAGCCCACTAGGGAACAGGCAATACTGGATTTAGTGTTGTGCAATGAGACAGACTTGGTAAAGGAGTTTAAGGTGAAGGAACCCTTAGGAGGCAGTGATTGTAATATGATTGAACTTACTCTGCAATTTGAGAGGGAGAAGATAGAATCAGAGGTAATGGTATTACAGCTGAATAAGTGCAACTACAGAGGCATGAGGGAGGAGATGGGCAGAATTGACTGGGAAAGGAGCCTAGCGGAAAATACAGTGGAGCAGCAATGGCAGAATTTTCTAGGAATAATTCAGGAGACACAGCAAAAATCCATCCCTAGGGAAAAGAGCATGGTACAGGGAAGATGAGGCAACCATGGCTCACTAGGGAAGTCAGGGATAGTATAAAAGCAAAAGAGAAAGCACATAATGTGGCAAAGGGCAGTGGGAAACTTATAAAGGCCAACAGAGGGCAACAAAAAAAATGGAGGGCAAAGGTTAAATATGAGGGTAAGCTAGCCAGCAATATAACAGAGGACTGTAAGAGTTTCTTTAGATATATAAAGGGCAAAAGAGAGGCAAAAGTGGATACTGGACTGCTGGAAAATGACACTGGACAGACAATTGTTGGGAACAAGGAAATGGCTGAGGAACTGAATAATTACTTTGCATCAGTCTCCACAGTGGACAACCCAAGTAATATCCCAAAAATTCAAGAGAGGGGATAGAACTCAGTATGATGGCTACCACCAAGGAAAAGGTGCTGGAAAAATTGAATGGTCTGAAAGTGGATAAATCACCAGGACCAGATGGACTACAACCCAGAGTTCTTAAGGAGATAGCTAAGAGATAGTGGAGGTGTTAGTGGTGATCTTTCAGGAATTGCTTGAGTCAGGAGGGTCTCAGAGGATTGGAAAATAACGAACATGACACCCCTATTTAAAAAGGGAATAAGGCAAAAAACTGAAAATTACAGGCCAATTAGCCTAACCTTGGCCGTGGGTAAAATTTTAAAGTCCATTGTGAAGGATGAGATTTCTGAATACTTGGAAGTCGCTGGTAAAATAGAGCAAAGTGAGCATGGGTTCATCAAGAGGAGGTCATGCTTGGTAAATCTGTTAAAATTCTGAAGAAGTAACAAGCAGCTTAGACCAAGGAGACCCAAAAGATGTTATCTACCTGGACTTCAAGAAGGCCTTTGTCAAGGTGCAAAGATGGCTACTGAGTAAGATACAGGCCAGGTACTAGCTTGGATAGAAGATTGGCTCTTTGGCAGAAAGCAGAGAGTGGGGTTAAAAGGGTCTTTCTCAGGATGGCAGCTGGTTACAAGTGGTATTCTACAAGGGTCAGTGTTGGGACCACAACTTTTCACTTTGTACATTAATGATCTAGATGAAGGAACTGAGAGCATTCTAGCTAAGTTTGCAGATGATACAAAGATGGGTAGAGGGACAGGTAGTATTGAGGAGGTGGGGAGGCTGCAGAAGGATATGGACAGGTTAAGAGAATGGGCAAAGAGGTGGCAGATGCAGTACAATGTGGGAAAGTGTGAGGTCATGTACTTTGGTAAAAAGAATTGAAACATGGATTATTTTCTAAATAGGTGAAAATTCGGAAGTACAAAGAGACTTGGGAGTTCTAGTCCAGATTGTCTCAAGGTAAACTTATAGGTTGAGTCAGTAGTTAGGAAGGCAAGTGCAACTTTTGGCATTTATTTTGAGATGACTTGAATATAAAAGCAGGGATGTACTTCTGAGGTTCTAAAAGGCTCTGATCAGGCCACATTTGGAGTGTTGTGTGCAGTTTTTGGCCCCATATCTCAGGGAAGATGTATTGGCCCTAGAGTGGCTTCAGAGGATTTTCAAGAGAATGGTCCCAGGAATGGAAAGCTTAACACAGGGTGAACATTTGAAGACTCTGGGTCGATACTCAATGGGGTTTAGAAGGATGAGAGGGGATCTAAATGAAATTTATAGAATACTGAATGTCTTGGACAGAGTATTATTGGGAAGATGTTTCCGTTGGTAGGAGAGCCTAGGACCAGAGGGCACAGCCTTAGAGTAAAGGGACTACTTTTTAAGATTGTAAATAAGTACAAACTTCTTCAGTCAGAGAATGGCGAATCTACGGAATTCACTACCACAGATGACTGTGGAGGCCGAGTCATTGAACATATTTAAGACAGAGATAGATAGGTTCTTGATTGTCAAGGAGAATCAAGGGTTCTGGGGTGGGGAAGCAGGAGAATGGGGCTGAAAAAAAAAAACTTATCAGCTATGATGGAATGGTGGAGCAGACCCCCTGGGCTGAATGGCCTAATTTCTGCTCCAGTCATATGGTCTTTCCGTTTTGATACAAGAATTAATTTTTAAAAAAGCTTCACATTTCTGCAGAAGTCCAGGCAAGGATCTTTTAACAAATTTTTGAAGCAGGGCCAGCTGGTCGGGGAAGGCAGAGATAATAGGAACTGCAGATGCTGGAGAATTCCAAGATAATAAAATGTGAGGCTGGATGAACACAGCAGGCCAAGCAGCATCTCAGGAGCATAAAAGCTGACGTTTCGGGCCTAGACCCTTCATCAGAGAGGGGGATGGGGAGAGGGAACTGGAATAAATAGGGAGAGAGGGGGAGGTGGACCGAAGATGGAGAGTAAAGAAGATAGGTGGAGAGAGTGTAGGTGGGGAGGTAGGGAGGGGATAGGTCAGTCCAGGGAAGACGGACAGGTCAAGGAGGTGGGATGAGGTTAGTAGGTAGCTGGGGGTGCGAGGAAGGGATGGGTGAGAGGAAGAACAGGTTAGGGAGGCAGAGACAGGTTGGACTGGTTTTGGGATGCAGTGGGTGGGGGGGGGGAAGAGCTGGGCTGGTTTAGGGATGCAGTAGGGGAAGGGGAGATTTTGAAACTGGTGAAGTCCACATTGATACCATATGGCTGCAGCGTTCCCAGGCGGAATATGAGTTGCTGTTCCTGCAACCTTCGGGTGGCATCATTGTGGCACTGCAGGAGGCCCATGATGGACATGTCATCTAGAGAATGGGAGGGGGAGTGGAAATGGTTTGCGACTGGGAGGTGCAGTTGTTTGTTGCGAACTGAGCGGAGGTGTTCTGCAAAGCGGTCCCCAAGCCTCCGCTTGGTTTCCCCAATGTAGAGGAAGCCGCACCGGGTAGTGGATGCAGTATACCACATTGGCAGATGTGCAGGTGAACCTCTGCTTAATGTGGAATGTCATCTTGGGGCCTGGGATGGGGGTGAGGGAGGAGGTGTGGGGACAGGTGTAGCATTTCCTGCGGTTGCAGGGGAAGGTGCCGGGTGTGGTGGGGTTGGAGGGCAGTGTGGAGCGAACAAGGGAGTCACGGAGAGAGTGGTCTCTCCGGAAAGCTGACAGGGGAGGGGATGGAAAAATGTCTTGGATGGTGGGGTCGGATTGTAAATGGCGGAAGTGTTGGAGGATGATGTGTTGTATCCGGAGGTTGGTAGGGTGGTGTGTGAGAACGAGGGGGATCCTCTTGGGGCGGTTGTGGCGCCCCCACCACAACCGCCCCAAGAGGATCCCCCTCGTTCTGTACCCGGTGCAGCTTCCTCTACATTGGGGAAACCAAGCGGAGGCTTGGGGACCGCTTTGCAGAACACCTTCGCAACAAACAACTGCACCTCCCAGTCGCAAACCATTTCCACTCCCCCTCCCATTCTCTAGATGACATGCCCATCATGGGCCTCCTGCAGTGCCACAATGATGCCGCCCGAAGGTTGCAGGAACAGCAACTCATATTCCGCCTGGGAACGCTGCAGCCATATGGTATCAATGTGGACTTCACCAGTTTCAAAATCTCCCCTTCCCCTACTGCATCCCTAAACCAGCCCAGTTCGTCCCCTCCCCCCACTGCACCACACAACCAGCCCAGCTCTTCCCCCCCACCCACTGCATCCCAAAACCAGTCCAACCTGTCTCTGCCTCCCTAACTTGTTCTTCCTCTCACCCATCCCTTCCTCCCACCCCAAGCCGCACCCCCAGCTACCTACTAACCTCATCCCACCTCCTTGACCTGTCCGTCTTCCCTGGACTGACCTATCCCCTCCCTACCTCCCCACCTACACTCTCTCCACCTATCTTCTTTACTCTCCATCTTCGGTCCGCCTCCCCCTCTCTCCCTATTTATTCCAGTTCCCTCTCCCCATCCCCCTCTCTGATGAAGGGTCTAGGCCCGAAACGTCAGCTTTTATGCTCCTGAGATGCTGCTTGGCCTGCTGTGTTCATCCAGCCTCACATTTTATTATCTTGGTCGGGGAAGGCTTCTATTTATTTATTTCTGCAACAGCAACCATCAGAACTCGTGACCACTTCCAAAAAATAAATTGTATGTTTCACAGAGGTACACACAGAAGACAAGCAATATGTTTTGTTAACTGAAAAACACAATCTGACAATTAGAAAATACTTTTGAACAACTGAGAGGAATGCTGCAGTGCTACCAATGGACAAAATATGTATTGCAATTGTTACAGCTCAGCGAGTTACAACTGGCATTCTTCTCAAATTGGGACTTTTTGTTACAAACCAATCATTGGACTAAAATGCTGTAACATGAAGGGGAAAAATCACTTTCAGACATGGAAAAGATTATTTTTAAATTACAGGTCTTTTTTTTAAGAAAGGTGGTTCCTGAGTATATAACATAACTATGTACTGGTCCATGCCAACTTTTTCCACCTTTCTTCCCCTAACCAAATCAACATAACTCTCTGCTCCTTTCTCCCTCAAATTTTTAATCAAGCCTCCCATTAAATGTTATTTATAGTACTGGTCTTGATTACTCCCCACATTGGCAAGTTCTACATTCTTACCAGTATTTGGGCAGAGTTTATGCTTGACTTCCCTCCTGGATTTATTAATGACTATCTAACACTTATGATCTCTCAGTTTTAAACTCTTTCATCAGTGAAAAACATTTTCATCTACCCTTACAAAAAAAACAGAAATTCTTTATTGTAACACCCTCATCCTATTATCTTGTTGGTAAAAGATTTCCAGCCTCTTCAGCTTTTAGGTAAGTTAAACTTCCAGTTCTGGTAATATTCTTGTGAATTTTTGTTTTTGCATCTTCTCCACTTTCTCTACAATGCAAATAAAAAATAAACTTAATCAGGATCAGCAGGAACATTCTTCCATGAATGGAATCATACCTTGACAAAAGTTGGGTATTATTGTGAAAATGTCTAATATCATGATTTATACGATTTAGACTTGAAATTTTAGTTTTGGTATAGATTGTTAAATGTAAAATGAATGAAAAGCCCTAGCGACAAACCTGACAGCAAAACTGTCATTCAATAGGTAGTTAACATTGTTTAATAAGATCAGAGTTGGAAGTGGTAGAATAGTGATGGAGGCAAAATGACTACAGTCATCATCATAAAGGGTATAATTTATTCATATGGTTCCAAAACTTAAGGAAGATTTGGAAATTGTAAATAATTAGCTTGAATCTCAATCTGGAACATTTCAGGCATAACGCATGGTTGTCAGGCTATATTGCCGAGAGGTATTTTTGTTTTTTTTTAATCTGTGGGATTATTCGCAGACGCAGTCAGTTAAATCCTGGCAGCAACATCAAGAAACAGAGAGAGAAAAAAAATTGCCAGGAGGTGTAGACCATATTGGAGTCACTGAGCAAAACAGCAATGAAGCATGTACATAAGCTTAGTGTTGATAAGTCACAAGGTGTCAAGGAAGAATTAGAGAGTCATCTAAATAGATAATTGCAGAGTGATCCTAAGAAATTTCAAACCTCAGGGAATAGCTGAAACACTATGAAAAATCTAAGTGAATTCCTGAGAACCGTGGCACATATTGGTTTGGTCCTGAGAAGTGAAGCAATTCCAAGGTCCCATGAACTATGAAGGAAAACTCTAAATATAGGGATACTCTTGGTAGAAATAACAGGAGAATGGGGAATGCCCTGTTGAGATCTTTGAATTTAAAATATGAAAGCTTGGCAAATAAAGTGTTGTTGTAGTAACAAAGTGTGTAGCTGGATGAACACAGCAAGCCAAGCAGTATCTCAGGAGCACAAAAGCTGACGTTTTGGGCCTAGACCCGAAATGTCAGCTTCTGTGCTCCTAAGATGCTGCTTGGCCTGCTGTGTTCATCCAGCTACACACTTTGTTATCTTGGATTCTCCAGCATCTGCAGTTCCCATTATCTCTGTTAAGTTATAGTACTTCTTTTAACTCTTGTACAGTAAAGGGATTTATTTTTAATAGGTGAAACCTTCCAATATAATTATCTCAGCTATGAACTGGGAGTTAGAATGTCTAAACATGTACTGGTCTCCCTCAAGACCATAATGTTAAGACCAATTATCTCAGCCTGGGACATGACTACAAAAATTTCTCTCTGCTACATTCCAACAACCTTCAGTTTCTTCATCAATAACTTAATCTCAACAATGTCACAACTATGACAACATTTAATGACATGACCCTCTGGAGTAGTGCGCTGGTAATGAAGCCACACAAATGTGAATGTTTGATTAAAATATCAAATTGCTTAAAATTTACTTATTCTTTTAACTTGAGGTAAACAGTTAAGTCCACCGTGTTTAAGAAGAAAAAGAAAATCACTATTTGTTGTAATTAATTTTTTAATGAATGACGAAGAAAAGACTAGTTTATAAATATATTTTGAAATTTAACTATTTTTCAAATTCCTATACAAATACAAACCAATATAAAATCAAGCATTGTGGGTTAGGAAGGGAAAAAAATAGGCACAAGTATACAGGTTTATCACCAGTTGGGATCACAAAGGTTAATGATTTGTTTTCTTTCAGTTCCTTTCGCCTGTTTTCAACTCTGACGATAACACAAGCTTGTGGGTAGGCCAAGTCTCGTTTTTTTCACTTACTGTTTAAAGCTTCACCCTTTCAGTAGGGTTTTGCAGAGAGAGCTGTTTTCAGAAAAGAGTGAGAACAGTTACCAGCAATGTTTTTCTAATTTCTCTGTGAGGCAAGAGAGAGAGAGATTTAGGTACTTTCCCTTCACAGACTAATGTTTCTGCCCTATTGTCCACATGTAAGGCTGTAGCAACCAATTATGAAGTTGTTATGCTAAGTATTCTTGATTCATACAACTGGCTGACCGTGAAACCAGTCAAAAGACTACCTCTGGGCACAACTTTCCTGAACACACACACAGTGCAACATTTTGTATATACACAACTCACAACGTGTTCCAGTAAATAACTCATTTTTAAAACTCCAAATGTTTTCTTCCGCAGTTTTGTTGGCTAAAAGCAATATCTCTTCATATTTTTAGTCTGCTGTCTAAAAATAAGTGCTCTTTGAGGGTGTAGACATGCTTACTGAGCTGGTGGGTTTGGTTGCAAATGTTTCTTCACCCTGTTAGGTAATATCGTCAGTGCACTTCCAGTGAAACATCGGTGTTCTGTCCTGCTTGTTACTTAAATGCCTCAGTTTAGTGGGATGATTGGTAATACTTCCAGTTCAGTTTCTCAGTGGTTTGTACACTGGATCTAATTCAATGTGTTTGTTCATGGATTTCTGTTTGGAATACCAGGCCTCCAGGAATTCCCAGGCATGTCTCCATTTGACTTGTGTGATTATCGATGTGTTGTCCCAGTCGAATTCATGTCACTCATTGTCCGTGTATAGTGAGACAAGTAAGAATTGGTTGTGATTCTTGGTGGCTAGTTGGTGTTCATGTATCCATATTGTCAATTTTCTTCCAGCTTCACCTACACAATGTTTCTCAAAGTCCTTGCATGGTATTTTGCATAATACCCCAGTTTTGCTGTGGATATGGGATCCTTTACGTCTGTCAGTAGTAGAGTGGTTGTTCGTTAATGGGCTACTCTGATACCTAGGAGTCTGAATAGTCTTGTGGTCACCTCTGAAATGTCCTTGATGTATGGAGGATGATTAGTGAGTCTGGTCGTGTTGTTTCTTCCTGTTTGGCTTGTCTTGGAGGTAACGGCAGATTGTGCTATTTGGGTATCCATTTCTATTGAAGACTTGTGGTGCTCCAAACTAGCATTATATTAAAACGATCACACATACGGACTAGTTACTCAATTACACTAGCAACCAGCTCAACCCCCACAAACTGAACTGCATCAGGCTACTATTTAAATGAGTCAAAACACATTGCAGCAGCATTGAACTATACCCAGCAGAACAGGAGCACCTATATGGAGTCTTCAAAAGAAGTGGATACCCAAAAAGCACAATCCACCGTTACCTCTGAGATGTTTTTCAAGAAGGTTGGTAGAGATAAACAAGAGAATTATAGACACACAAACATAGAAGCAGGAAGCAGCAATTCAGTCCTTCACGCCTCCTCTGCCATTATGATCATTGCTGAACATCTGACTCGATAGCCTGTGCTAGCTTTTCCTTCGTATCCTTTGATCCTTTTAGATCTATGTGCTTTATCCAACTCCTTCCTGAAACCATACAAAATTTTGATGTTGACTGGCCACAAAACATTAATTCTGATTTTTTTTCTTCACAGATGCTGCCAGACCCGCTGAGCTTATCCAGCAACTTTGTTTTTGTTCAATGTTTTGACCTCAACTGCTTTCTGTAGTACCAAAGTTTACAAGTCCACTACTCTCCTGGTGAAGAAATTTCTTCTCATCTCATTACTAAATGGTTTACCCCATATCCTTAGACTGTGATTTCTGGTTCTGGGCTCCCCCAACATCAGGAACATCTGTCCTGCGTCTACCTGCCTAGTCCTGTTAGAATTTTATAGGTTTCTCGAAGATCCCCTCTCGCTCTTCTGCACTCCAGCAAACATAATCCCAACTAATTCAACATTCCCACTTATATCAGTCCTGTCATCACAGGAATTAGTCTGGTAAACCTTCACCGCAAACCCTCTTTAGCAAGAATATCCTACCCAGAAAAGGAGACCAAAATCGTATACAGTATTCTGGGTTTGACATCAATAAAGCCCTCTTTCATTGCAGCAAGCATTCCTGCTCTTGAGAATAAATTCTCAGTGAGTCTCACATTAGTGGTAGAGAAACTATGGGAGAAAATTCCGAAGGAAAGAATTAATCTCCACTTGGAGAGACAAGATTTGATCAGGGATCATTAGCATGGCTTTGTCAGAGGGAGGTCATGCCTAACAAATTTGATAGAATTTTTAAAGAGGTGATCAGGTGTGTAGATGAAGGCAATGCAGTTTATATGAATTTCAGCAAAGCCTTTGACAAAACTGCACGTGAGATTGATAGAGACAGTAAAAGCATATGGGATCCAGACTAACTTGGCAAAATGGATCCAAGATTGGCTTATTGGTAGGAGATAGAGGGTGGAGGTAGATGGCTGTTTGTCAGAAGAGAGTCAATATCCAGGAATCAGTGCTGGTATCTTATTGTTTGCGATGTATATAAACAATATAGATGAGAACGTTTGGTGGGTGTGAAATGATAAGCAAATTTGAAGCTGACACAACATTGGTGGTTGACTGAGCAGTTAACAGCAAGGAAAAAGTCCTTTGGTCAATGGAGGCTGTAGACAGGTTGGTCAGATGGGCAGATGGAAGTTAACCCAAAGTGTACGGTGATGTATTTGGGAGAAGTAACAAGACAAGGGAATAGTCAATGAATTGCAGAACCTAGGAAGTTCAGAGGAACAGAGGGATTTTGGAGTGCTTGTCCACAGATCCTGAAGGTGGCAGGAGAAGTTAATAGGGAGTTTTCAAATACTGGACACTTGCCTTCATCAGCATCTATAGATTATAAGGGCATGTTGGAGCTGTACAAAACTTTGACTCGGCTGCAGCTGGAGTACTGTATACTATCTGGTCACCCTACTATAACAAAGAGGTGATTACACTGGGGGGATGCAGAGGAAATGTACCAGGACTTTACAGGTGATGGAACATTTTAGTTATGAAGAGAGGCTGGATTGCCTCGGCTTTTTTTTCAAATAGAACGGAGAATGCTCAGGGAAAACCTAACTGAGGTGTATAAAATGATGAGGCACATGGCTAGTGTAGACAGGAAGCACTTGTTCACCATTATTGAAGGTCAATAACGAGGGTCCTTAATTTTCAGGTAAGGGCAGCAGGTTAACAGGGGGTTTGAGGAAAATGTTTTCACCTAAGGGGTAGTGGGAATCTGGATTATGCTGCCTGGGACGGTAGTAGAGACAGAAAACCTCACAGCCCTTAAAAAAAGTACACAGACAAGCACTTGAAATTACATTTAAGGCTATGGGTCAAAAGCTAGCAGCGTAGACGCCATGGACCAAACAACATGTGTAGTATGATTCTATTAGCTCCAGTCACAATTCATCAGATAGTCCAAGAAGCAACAAGGCAAGGTATAAGAAGGTGGGTATTCTATTGCAAGTTGGTCACCTCCCAGACCCTAGAAGTCACGGTACCTCAGCGGTTAGTCCTGTTGCAAAGTGCCAGAGACCCCCAGGTTTGATTCCAGCCTCGGGTGACTGTCTGCGTGGAGTTTGCACATTGTCCCTGTGTCTGTGAGAGTTTCCTCCCACAGTCCAAAGCCATGCAGGTTAGCTGCATTGGCCATGCTAAATTGCCCATAGTGTCTAGGGTGGGAAATGCAGGGACAGGGTAGGGAGTGGGTCTGGGTGGGATGCTTTTTGGAGGGTCAGTGTGGACTTGATGGGTTGAATGGCCTGCTTCCACACTGTAGGGATTCCATGAACTAACAAGGTACATTCATAACTGTGATGAAATATTATCCACATGTTTAGTTGGGTACAACTCAAAGTTTGACACATCCAAGACAAAACCATCCTTTTTAATTGATATCTCACTGACTTAAATGTCCATTCCCTTTGCACTCAGTATACATTGCTGCAGCTTGCCCTATCCAAATGATGTACCACCTAACTCACCTTCCAAATCAGCAAACCCCATCACTCAAAGACAAGGATAGAAGATGCAAAAGAACACTATAACCTTCAATTCACATCACCTCAATTGAACATACACTGTCATTTCTGCGTGACAATCATAGGACTTCCTCACTAACAAGATTTTTGTAGCACTTTTACAGCATTGTCTGCAGATGTTCAAGCAGTTCAACCATCAACAGAATGATATTGGAGGATTGATGATAAACGTTGGTCTTGCCAGTGAGGCCCACATATTGATGCTGGAAAAAAATTACTTATCAGCTTTAGAAACCAAGAAATCTTGTACAGTATTTAACAGGCAATAGTAATCGTTCCTGTTCTTATCGCTTTCCAACATCCACATGAGCAGAGATTATTTAAGGATTATACGAAGTCAGAACCTGCCCAATTTTTTTGCTTTCCCAACAAGTAGGGCATAACTAATCACTATATTAATGAGATCTTCACTGCGATGGCTCAGTTGCTCTTTGTCTCTCCCTAATGAGAGAACAGCCCTATGATCCTCTGGGAGTGCGATGACTTTACTCAAGTTACTCACTGGAACAAACCTCACAGGAGATCTGTGTGAATTTTGATGGGTTAGTCAGGATGCCATGACAGGTTAAAAAATATTTTAGGCTATTAAATGGATCCATCTTTACATGATTCCAATTTTACGCATGATACATTATTTATCTCTTTTTCAAAAAGTTAATGAGAAAATATGCCATTCAAGTCTCTTAATATTATAGTTACATGCAATCAAATAAAACATGTGCACAATGTGTAAAGGTTAGCTCCTCCATTAAAACAATTACATCAACTAATGATTTCATGGTGCATTAAATCAGTTTGTATTATATTGGGATTTTTTTTCATTAATTCAGGTGATGAGCTAGCCTTTTTTGCCTGCCCCTAATTGACACTGAAAAGGTGCAGCAGGCAGCCTTCTTTAACCGCTGCAGTCTTTATTGCATAGGTACAAACACAATGGGAGGGAGCCCTAATTCTTTATTCGCTAAAGGCTATTTCAAATGTTTACATTGTTCAATACAGCATTTATTGTTCCATGTATGAACACGACTATTTCAGGAGCAGCCCTAAGCATACACAAAAATGAGATGCCAATCTGGTGAAGCAGAGAGTAACAGGCAGGGCTCAGTGATTTCAAAACCAAAAGATCAGATCTAAGTTCTCTAGCCTTGCATGGTGGTGGAGAATTAAACAATGAATAGATGTGGGGAGGTTCCACAAATATTCCTATTCTGAATTACGATAGAGCTGAGTACATCAGGGCAAAAGATAAGGCTGAAGTATTTACAATTTTTTGTCATAAGTATCAAGTGATTCATCCATCTTAGTTTCCTCCAGAGGTCCACAACATTACAGATGCTAACCTTTGGCAAATTCTATTCCCACCATGTGACATCAAGAAACAGCCAGAAGAACTGTATGCTACAAAGTCTATCAGCCCTGATAATATTGCAGCATCCACAGCCAAGCTGTCCCAATGCAGTTCCAATAGTGGCATCTACGTGACAATGTGGTAAATTGCCCAGACATGGACTGGACATCAAAGCAGGACAACTCCAACCATTGCGTCAGTTTACTCTCAAGCATCAAAAAAGTAATAGAAGAGGTCATCAACAGTACAATCAAGTAGATAACAAAGTGTGAAGCTGGATGAACACAGCAGGCCAAGCAGCATCTTAGGAGCACAGGCCCATCTAGGCCCGAAACATCAGCTTTTGTGCTCCTGAGATGCTGCTTGGCCTGCTGTGTTCACCAAGCTTCACACTTTGTTATCTTGGATTCTCCAACATCTGCAGCTCCCATTATCTCTGAGTACAATCAAGTAGCATTTGTTTGGAGGTAACCTGCTCGCTGACACTCAGTTTGGGTTCCACGTGGACCAATCAACTCCTGACATCATTACAACCTAAATTCAAACATGGACAAAAGAGTTGAATTCCAGATGGGACATGCATCTACCTGTCCTTGATATTAAGGCCAGCGTGGCCAAGTGAGAGATTGAAGAGCCCTAGAAAAAGTACAGTTATTGGAAATCAGGAAGAAAACCCTCAGCTGGTTGGAGTCAAAGCCAGCAAAAAAGATGACGATTGTGGTTTTAGGCAGCTCAGTTACAGTACATCTCTGCAGATATTCCTCAAGTTAGTGTCCTAGGCTAATCTGTCTTTGGCTGCTTCAGAAAGCATCTTCCTTCTTTCATAAGATCAGAAGTGGGGATTTTTGATGGTGAGTACTCAATGTTCAGCATAATATGCAACTCCCTCAGCTACTGAAGCAGTCAACGTCCAAATGCAGCAAGAACTGTATCTAGGTTTTGGCTGACAAGTGGCAAGTAACATTTTCATAACAAAATTGCCAAGCAACAAGCATCTCTAATAAGAGAGAGCCTAATCAATGTGCCTTGCGATTCAATGACATTATCACCACAAAAACCTCCACTATCAACATCCTGGTGGTTACCATTGGCCAGAACCAGAATTGCACTAGTCATGTAAGTGTAGTGACAAGAGCAGGTCAAAGACTCGGAACATTATAGCAATTTATTCGCCTCCAGACTCCCAGAGCTTGTTCACCAATTACAAGGAACAAGTCAAGAATATGATGCAATTTTTGCCTCGATGAGTGCACTCCAACAACACAGGAAGCCTGGCACTACCGAGGACTAAGTAGCTTGCTAGACCAGCACCACATCCACAAACATTCACAGCCTTAACCACCGACACTCAGTAGCAGCAATGTGTGCCATATAAAAGATGCATTGCAGAAGTTCACCAAGGCTCTTTAGGTTCTAGATTACCACTACCATCTAGAAAGACAGGATAAAAATGCATGGAACACCACCACCGGCAAATTCCTCTCCAAGCTACACCCCATCCTGACTTCAATCTTTATTGCTGTTCCTTAACTGTTTCTGGGCAAAATTCCTGGAATTCCCACCTTAGCAGAATTGTTGGGGTTTAAGATGACAAACCACCACCTTCTCAAGGACAGCCAGAGACTACCAATAATCACTAGAGATAATGGGAACTGCAGATGCTGGAGAATCCAAGATAATAAAATGTGAGGCTGGATGAACACAGCAGGCCCAGCAGCATCTCAGGAGCACAACTAGTTCCATCAGTGATGCCCACATCCCCAAGAATGAATTTAAAAACCTGAACTCCCATTCCCTCCCTATGAGCATCTCAGATTGCGAATACGACGGTTAAAACAAAAACTGGAAGACCAATCTGGAAGAGAGCCAGGTTAGTCTACTTGACTACGAGATCCTTGATTAGGGTTTTTAACCCTGGGCCAGTCCTGGTGGCTGACAGATATAAACAGAAGATTCAAAGAGTCTCCTTATTCAAGGGGCTGGCTGTGAGCTGACTGGTCAGAGCCCATGAACTGTGCACATCGAAATATAGAATGACTTGGTGATGGGATAGCAGTCTCTATGTAGTTATTTCAGAGGCATATTTGATTTTTCCTCTTTTAAAGGATACACATGGATATGGTTTAATAGTGAACTTCAACCGTTTTGAGAAAAGACATTAAATATTCCAGCACTACAGGTAAAGAAAGAAAATATTCTGTCCCACTCCGAGTGCTGCCAGCCAACAAGTATTGTTTTCAACAAGAACTAGGAAAATTTTAAATCAATTTGCAAAGCTAAAATCATTAAAATCAAATGATCCAATTACCAATGTAGACGCTATCGTTAACCACCACTGTAATGGCTGCAATGTTCTACTTCCGATGCTTCGTGAAGTACTCAAAGACTAACTGTTCTTTGAAACCATTTTGTTTGGGCTCACTTCTTATTGCTAATCTCTGTGTGCCGCATTGCATTATTATTTCTTCTCCTAGTCATTAATGAACTCACTCTTTTGATATTCAAGAAAGTCTCTTTAAACTGGGTCTAAAACTCAAGTTAATTTATTGTAGAAGATAGATATCTACAAAGAAACCAGTTTGTCTTTCTTCATACAAGCTCCATACAAGATTTGGGGTATCCCATCTGAAACCATAATGACTTGAAGAACATTACCTGGAGTCTGATGGTAACGACGTCTCAACAGAAAAGACCAATTAGCAATTGACAAAACTCAAAGTACGAACAATAGCCGAATGTGTTTACTTTGTAAGTGTGTGCAATTTATCCCACCATTCAAGAAGCAAATATAGCTAAGTCAGCAATATGAGTATTTTAAAAACTACCAAATTAGAAAGTTCCGTTAAAATACAAATGTTACCAACTACAGATGGAAATATCAAATTGCGTAATTTTACTTTGTACTCAGTACAATAGCAAGAAGCATATATAGAAAATAAAACCAACACAAATCTTTTCCAGAAACCATATGATCATTCGAAAGAAATGACATCTTGTCTGACGAGTCAACCACCATAAGGTTCTTCGAAGATACTCCTCCAAATTTCTGAGATACGTGTTTCCTAATCTGTTATGAAAACTTTCATATACGGTTATGCACGTCGCTCTTCCTTGCAATGTTGACAGATAAAAAAAACTTTTCCACTTCAAACCCGTGAAAGTATTGTACTACAGAATATGATGTACAAAGCTGGAGGGTACTGGATAAAGGGAATGCCAAAGAAAGGGGAACCTCGATTCAAATGGTCATTCATTCAAGTGGAAGAACGAACCAAGCAGCAAACGTGTGACAACGCTGACATGAAAAGGGGAAGGAGACGAAGAGAGCGCCTTTTGTTTGTGATGGAACTGGGGGGGCGGGGGGAGAATGATCCCAAGTGTCATTTAAATTGTAAGGGGAAAATAAAACTGACATTTCCTGCGGGAAGAGACACAATCCGGCACTGGTTTGTAAGAGATGGTCGGTTCTCCACAACGTTGCACCTGTTTCCTACCAGAGAGGCAGATCCGAAAGGATACCCGTCGAGGCTAATTTCAGCACCGCGTTCTTTGTCTGTGAGGCTGAGGAGTAAAGTTAATATCGCTGCCCTCTCTCAGAACGAAACAAAAAGCTGCTGTCAGGGCGCGCTTCAACCGTTTTCTCATCGCTAGCCGTCAGATCGAAGCATCATCGACACAATGTCACTGACATTTACCTCATCCCTAATGCGCGAATCAATCTTACCTTGTCCGAGCCTTCATCAATTACAGCTGCAGAAAAATAACGATGTGTCCATCTGTCTGTCTAAGGTGACGATAGCCGGCTTTCCCTCTCCTGTTACTCCACCGACGACGCCATGTTACCCATCCACTGCCGGCAGAGCGGCGGCCACATCCGGGGAGCGGGAAGGGCGGGGCCAGGCACGCGGTGGGCGGGAACCAGATGGGAGGGTGGGGCAATCCGGTCGATGGGCGGTCTCACCCAGGAGAGGGGACGGGCCAAAGGCGGGGGAGGGCGGGACGCTGGCGGTGAAGGCGGGGCCAGCCGCACGAGGGCATGAGACGCGTAGAGGGCGGGGCTACAATGAGGGGCGGGGAGAACACGCGAAGGGTCGGGGCAGGGCGGCGGAGGTTGGGGTCCATCCAGGTGACGGACTGGTGGACACGTTGCACCGGTGGGCGGTGACAGGAGGGGCACAAGGGGGCGGGCTGCGCGCTGTGGGCGGGGAAACAGGCGGCTTCTGGGCCCGGGGAGCGGGAAAGTTGTGCACGTGCGTACGTTCTCCTTGAGGGGGGTTGTTGGCGGGTCAAGGATGGGGGTCTTGGATTGGTACAAGACGAGCGGTGGGCGGTGCCTGGATGCAATGGGCGGGCCATAGTGGTAGGGGGCGTGGCTAGGGCGCCAGTGAAATGGGCGGGGTCGGAATTGCCTGAGAAAATGGAATGTTTCCTGGGAGCTCCGGTGAGCCCGTGGCTCATTCATAACAATGGGCCATGCCCATGCCGCCTTGTAGCAACATCTCAGAGGAACACAAAACCTAGGGATTTTATAGCTCCAATCACCCATACGGGCGTAAAAACCGTCTCTTTCAGTTCTTGTTAACCTGCAAAACGTTTCTCGTAACTAATTTCCTCACGTGGCCCATAACCAGCTCTTAATCATTCAGACACTTCCCAAATTCGGCGAAGTTTAGCGTGCATTTTCCATGCGTTGCAAGTTAGACCGTTGCAATCAACGTTGTTTCAAACACAATGGAGAAGACCAAGCTGGTGGGTCTTAGTTGCGAGGAAGAGTCACCGGACCCGAAATATTAACTCTGATTTTTTTTCTTCACAGATGCTGCCAGCCTGTTGAGCTTTTCCAGCAACGTTTGTTCCTGATTTACAGCACCCACATTTCTTTCGGTTATTATGAAGCTGGTAATTCTGCCTCCTTCAAGAAACTGAGTTGTTCCACCTCCCTAGTTTAGCAAGACGTCATTATATTGGTCTTTGTTTAAGACATTCCTCAGCGTTAACTCTCTCAAGACTTCCACTATTATATAACAATCATATTGACACTGGTGTAGTAACCTAAAAGCTTCAGAGATAGCAACTCGTGGAATATAAGCAACTGTCTGTCCGAAGGCAATGATATCAACATTAACGGAAATATTAAGTCAGCTTCTCAATTCTGTCAAAAAGTTCTGCAAGTCTCAAAACATTAACTCTATTTCTCTGTCCACAGATGGTGTCAGACTTTGAGTTTTTTGAATATTCTCTGCATTTGTTTCTGATTTCCAACATCCGCAGTAATTTGTCTTTATTTGAAAGGTTACTAATGATGGGAGGATCAAAATGAGATGCTTCAGGAGTCTCTCAACCTGTTCACGATCATGACAGCAAAGCATTTCAATATGCCGTGTTGACTGAAGCCCTAAGGACTATCTAACCTTAGTACTGTGCCATGATCGTGCACTATCTCTCTGCTGTCTTTTTACCTAATAGACAGTAGGACACATAATATTTTGATACTTGAAAGTGGGATTGCCCAAAGAAGTCAAGGAAAATCAAGTAGAAAATGAGACAACAAATATAAATCAAGCTAAGAACCACAAGGTGCATCACATGCAGATGCATGAGACATGTATGTGTTGCTGTGCACTTAGCAGCCTGGCAGAAGCATTCAGTCAAAAGACCTCCAAAGAAAAGCATTGAAAGGGTGAATAGTGTGGGAGTTGGACCAGGAACAGCTAGCTGATGTGATGAAATTGGTGGTTTGTTCTTGTCAGCTTGCACAGATGAAGGACCGAGGATGATAGTGTCCATGGAGCATTCAGAGCAATTGTGATGAAGACACAGTTGGAGGATGGCTTGTGAAATGGCATCAGGAACACCAAGGCCAGACACCGGACTCCGCTAAGCAAGAGAGGCAGTTTACTTCAGGGATGAAGTTTGGTGTAGGAATCACAGCAATAGCCTAAAGGCCAGGTGTGGTGACATATAAAGTTTGAGTAGGTACGATGGTCCTGAAGAAGCACATGAACCATATGAAAATAACATGTTCCCTGCTCCTTGACTGCTTTTCCAACAGTTCCAGAATGCTTGGGTTCTCCTCTTCGGTCAAGCATTTTCAAGATACCTGGCGATCTGAGGTAGACGTGGTGGATGTTACCACCTTGATGCCTTTGCCAACGGAAGAGGAGAGTAAATTTCTTCCAAGATGTGCAAGTTACGTTACACTTGCACGTATCAGTGCCAGAGTTGGCGGAACCTGGTGCTAAAATGGCCCAGGAGAAGCTACAAAATAAAAGAATTAGTCTACGTCCTTGGACTCAGTGTTGGATCTAGTGGGACTCTTGTGTCATGCTGGCAGCAACTACAATGGTTTGCCGGCCTGACTCCTGAAGAAAATTGTAATCATTTGGCTGGGGCTTTGCTTTGTTTTGGGGTTTTGCTGTGGGATGACATACAGTGCCTCTGTTCAGTCGTGAGTGAGGCTATACAATTTCCTTCACTCAGGTGGTGTTTCCCAAGCTCAGTCAGACTGGTGAGGGGGTCCACTTCTTTTGGAATACCTTGCAACTTGTATGCTCCATTTTTCTGCATTTTCCAATGATAAAGCCAGTTGTAGTATCTGAAGTCCAGGAAGGCTTCAGCTAGTGGGCGCTTTTGCATGGTTATATCATTAATCCCATTCTTGTCACCACTGAAATAACTCCCCAGAGGCTGATATCCCGTAACTAAGTCACCCTTTATTCTCAGATGGAAAGTTCTTGACACTGATCCAGTCCCCTCAGAGCCAGCTGTTAGAGTGAACAAACCTCCAACACTTCCGTTTCTATCTATTAGCCAGGGGTCCCTAATGGGACCATGTTAACAGTCCCAATCTATGAGGCTCACTTGGCTGACCTTGTTACAATCTCTACAGCTAGAACAAGCAATCAGTGAGCTGCATTTCCCAGGTACTCTCTCTGACTTGTATGTCAGGAATTTGCACCATATAGTTTCTCAGGATCGAGCAGAATTGAAAGTTGTGCATAAATAAGTCAAGTTGGGTCTTTAATTTGATGTAAATACATGGAAATGAGATACGTACCACTCAACAATGAGATACATTTAAAACTTAAGAGAAAAGTTTGAAAAAATTTTCCACAATGGTAAGATTCTGATTTCTCCATTCTCGCTATACTTTACCACCTTTCTCACCATTGCCATGCCATACCAGGAAGAGAAAAATTCCACTTTCTGTGATTGCTTGAACTGTAGAGCTTTTCCTCATAAACAGGCTCCTTAATCATTTTTAATATAAGTAAATGCCTTCTGAGCACTTAAATCTGCTAAATTATCAAATCCAACATTGTTTGAGCTTCGTATCATAAGACCATAAGATATAGGAGTGGAAGTAAGGCCATTTGGCCCATTAAGTCCACTCCGCCATTTAAATCATGGCTGACGGGCTTTTCAACTCCACTTCCCTGCACTCTCCCTGTAGCCCTTGATTCCTTCTGAGATCAAGAATTTGTCGATCTCTGCCTTGAAGGCATCCAACGTCCTGGCTTCCACTGCGCTCCGTGGCAATGAATTCCCCAAGCCCACCACTCTCTGGCTGAAGAAATGTCGTCTCATTTCCGTTTTAAATTTACCCCCTCTAATTCTAAGGCTGTGCCCACGGGTCCTAGTCTCCCTGCCTAACGGAAATAACTTCCTAGCGTCCACCCCTTCTAAACCATACATTATCTTGAAAGTTTCTATTAGATCTCCCCTCAACCTTCTAAACTCTAATGAGTACAATCCCAGGATCCTTAGCCGTTCATCATACGTTAAACGTACCATTCCAGGGATCATCCGTGTGAATCTCTGCTGGACACGCTCCAGGGCTAGTATGTCCTTCCTGAGATGTGGGGCCCAAAATTGGACACAGTATTCTAAATGGGGCCTAACTAGAGCCTTATAAAGCCTCGGAAGCATATCGCTGCTTTTATATTCCAACCGTCTTGAGATAAATGAGTATCATGTCCAATTGTGCATTCTCTCACGAATGATGACATTTGTGATTTGATGTCAAAAGATGACTAAGTGATCCCTTGTGAATGCGGGTGAACCCAAACAGGGGGTTGATGTTGGATGATGATGTCAACATTTTCCAGTAGTGCAATGCCTGGAGACCAAGCTAAGGAATTCTAACAAATGCATTTAAAATTCAGTCAAAAATCAAAGACTCATATGAGTCAGAGGTGTTAGATTTCTTTAAGGATGCTTTGAGAACATTTGTTTGACCAATTGTGTGTCTTCCTGTCTTGACTGAGCTTTAAACAAAACAGAATCTTGTGTCACCCATGCAAACAGCATTTCCTATCTACTGGAGCTGGCTTTAGGTGATGATCACCTTGAGGCTGGGCAAGTTGGCTTAGTAAGAGATGCTATTGTTGGACCACCTGTCTCACACTCACTCATGCCTATTTGTAGCAAGACAGGGCATTTGACCCTTGTAACCTGCTCAACAAGATCATGGCTGATCTCCAGTCCACATGCCCTTCTAGCCCAATAACTATTGACTACCTTGTTAATCCAATTCTATCCACCTTTATCTTAAAAATATTCAATAACCTTGCCTCCAAAGACTCATGACTGTCTGAGAGGGAAAAATATTCCTCATTTTTAGTCTTCTCAGAGGAGACCCTTTTAATTCCAAACTTTATACTTTTTAGTTCCAGTTTTTCCCACATGCAGAAGCATCTTTTCAGCATCCATCCAGTCATGTTCCCTCAGACTGCCTCACCTTTCATAGAATCCCTACAGTGTGGAAGCGCGCCTTTTGCCCCATTGAGTCCATGCCGACCCGCCAAAAAGTATTCCACCTAAACTTATTATCCCACCCTATCCCTTTATTTCCCATGACTAATCCACCTAGCCTGCACCTCCCTGGATACAATGTGCAATCTAGTATGATAATCCATCTAATCTGCACAATTTTGGACTGTGGGAGGAAACCAGAGCACTTAGGGAGAATGTGCAAACTCCACACAGTCGGCCAAGGCTGGAATCAAACCTTGATCCCTCGTGCTATGAGGCAACAATGCTAACCACTGAGCCACCATGCTGCCCTAGTATGCCCTTTCTTCATATGATAATCTCCTCAGACCACAAATTAGTCATGGGCTTTTTCTGAATTGCACCAAAATGTGCCTTTAGCTTTTCCAAAACAGTTGACCTAAAGCTGTACCCAGTATTCCTCCAGATGTGGTCTCACCAATAGCCTACAAAATGCAGCAAAGCATACCTACTTTTAAATTCCATTCCTTTTGTAATAAACAACAGCATTTAATTTGTTTTCCTAATGACATCCTGTATCTGCCATCCAGGTTTTTGTAATTTATACACCAGCACTCACAAATCTCTCTGCGCCTTCAAGTTATGTAATCCCTTTCCAATTAACTGAAATGTTACATTTCTGTCTGTCAAAATGGACAATTTCAAATTTTCCCAAGTTTTTGCCCACTCACTTAACCTATCTATATACCTTTTCAGGA
Organism: Stegostoma tigrinum; assembly: GCF_030684315.1. Lineage (NCBI taxonomy): Eukaryota > Metazoa > Chordata > Chondrichthyes > Orectolobiformes > Stegostomatidae > Stegostoma > Stegostoma tigrinum. The sequence goes on along the minus strand of NC_081362.1, from coordinate 7,932,359 downwards.
TCCATATGACATAGGAACAGGAGTAGGCCATTAAGCACCTCAAGTTCCACCATTCAATGGCATCTGTGTCCTGTCTCCACATACCTTAATACCCTTGCTTAACTAAAATTTATTTTTCGTAGATTTAAAATTAACAATTGATCCAACATCCACTACTATTTGTGGAAGAGTGTTCCAAACATCTACCATCCTTTCTGTGTGGAAGTAGTTCCTAACATCTCTCCTGAATGGTCTGGCCCCAATTCTTAGATTATGCCCCCTAGTTCTAAAATCCCCAACCAGTGGAAGTAGTTCATGAGATAGAGTCACGGAGTTGTACAACACAGAAACAGACCTTTTGGTTCAACACGTTCACGTGGACCAGATATCCTAAAATAATCTTGTCCCATTTGCCAGCATTTGGCCTATATCCCTCTAAACCTTTCCTATTCATTTTACCATCCAAATGCCTTTTAAAAGTTGTAATTGTACGAGCCTCCACCACTTCTTCTAGCAGCTCATTCCACACATACACCACCTTCTGCAAGAAAAAGTTACCACTTAGGTTCCTTTTAAATCTTCCCACTCTCACCTTAAGCCTATCCCTTTAATTTTGGACTCCCCTACCCTGGGAAAAAGACCTTGGTTATTCATTCTGTCCATGCCCCTCATGATTTTATAAACTTTTATAAGGCCACCTGTCAGTATCTGACGCTGCGAGGAAAATAGCCCCAGCCTATTCAGCTTGTCCTTATAGCTCAAACCCTTCAACCCTGCAAAATCCTTATAAATCTTTTCTGTAGCTTTTCAAGTTTAACAAAATTTTTCCTTTAGCAGGGATGCCAGAATTGAACGCAATATTCCAAAAGTTGCCTGATAACTGGCTCCATCACTTTACTGATAATCAAAACTGGTGAGGTGGTAATTGGTCAAGCTGGATTTGTCCTGTTTTATTTTGTGTACAGGACATACCTGGGAAATTTTCCACATTGCTGATTGAATATCAGCGTAGACAAACTAGAACAGTTCCCTGCCTTTTCCTGTTACTGTCTTAAAGACTTTGATCACCCCTTAACCTTCTGAATTCTAGAGAAAACAGGGCTAATTTGTATAATCTCTCCTCGTAGCCTAACCCTGAAGACCAGACATCATTCTTGTAACCTACGCTGTACTCCCTCCATGGCCAATACTTCTTCATAATTTGCTTTCCAAACTATCATATCATTAGCAATTTTAGCAACCATACATTCAGTCCCTTCCTCTAATTTGTATTGATTGTAAATATTGGAAGCCCCAGTACTCATCCTGTTACATCCTGCCAACCTGAAAGTATCCCATTTATACCCACATTCTGCTTCCTATGAACAAACCAACCTCTATTCATGCTAACATGTTACTCCCTACACCATGAGCTCTTATTTCACCTATTTACTTTGTTGTGGCATTTCATCAAATGCTTCTGGAAAATTCTACAGTGCATAGACTGCTTTCTATTTACCTTTGCTGCTTGTTACTTCCTCAAAGAACTGCAATGAATTAATCAAACATAATTTGACTTTCACCAAGCCATTTTGAATCTGCCTAATGGCACCGAATGTTTCTAAGTGCTTCACTATAATCCCCTTAATAATCTATTCCAACATTTTTGCTATGACAGATGGTAGGCTAACTCATTGTAGATTTCTGCTTTCTGTCCCCCTCCTTTCTTGAATAGAGAAATGACATTCACTATTTTGCAACCTGTATGGAGCATTTTGAATAATCCAGGGAATTTTGGATAAAGTGAAACCAATGCACATACAATCACAGTAACCCTAGAATGGAGCCCATTTAGGGACTTGATAGGTTTCAGTACTAATAATTTTATCAGTATCCTTTCTTATCACTGGATTTGGTGGATCTTGCAAAGACACTGTAGATAGTAATTCTGCAGTACTTTGAGGTGCCTGCTGTAACTTGTTAAAAACCTTGAAGTATAAAGGAACTTGGGAATAACTATCGCCTGATAAGTACAGCATGAAATATACATGTAATCATGTTGATAACATGCTAACAATGCAGATTTTGACATTCACAGAAAACCGTTTTGCAGAAACGTACCAAAAATGATAAAATCCATTATTTTACCTCCAAACACAATAATTGTCAACAATTCAATTCTCACTTGTGTCAAGCCATAATATCCTGCATTATATAATTCAATCATAAACATGCATGCAGGAAATTGTTTAGCTGACATTCTACCAAAGATATGCAGAAAAATCAAAGAAGATTTGATAAAGATTAAAGTTCTGACAGAGCATTATGAATAATTTTCATTGTAAAATTAAGAATTGCATCATATTTACAATACCTTGTATAACTCCATAGAATAGCTTTTGATTCATAGAAAGTTCATGCAATACAGAAGTCAAAATATTCAGTTCATGATCATAGTGAATGGTGAAGCATTCTCAAAATGCCAAAAGGTCTGCAACTGCTCCTATTTTCTACAGTACAGAGATTAATTTCTAATTATTCTGTGAGCTGTGGTCTGTCCATGTAATTTTTCCCAACTTGTTAGTAACTCAGGTTCTTTTTAAACATTCATTTATTAATTCATGGGATGAGGGTGTCGTGAGGAGGGCCAGCAGTATTGTCCATCATTAATTTCCCTTGAGAATGTGGAGGCAGGCTGTCATTTCTAACCACTGCATCCTGTGTAGTTTAGATACTCCCACAGTGCTCTTAGCTGAATGCTTCCTGAGTAGCATTGAATGAAAAACAAAGAATAACAATGTAAACAATAATAGCATGCACTTATACAGAGATTTTAATGTAGATAAACAACCCAAAATGCATAGACCTATGTATGTATTCAATGAGATAAAATGTTATTAGAATATTCCAGAAAAGAGAGACCTTGTCAAAGCTTGCCAAACAAGAATGCCACATTTCAAATGATCACAAAAATTTATGTGATGTGATGGCAGATTCTTCACTTGCGAAGATCAGTTGGGAAGAGATTCGTCAGCGATTTTGTTGGCACAGCCGTTGGTGGCTGTAGAGTCCTATCCCGGACCTGCAGATCCTGGGGCAGTGCAGGCAGGGGAATGTTCCGGACAGCAGGGCTTGAGTCAAGGGCTCCTTCCTGTGTTTCCATCTGTCCTCTGCAGCTGCTCTCCTCGAACGTTCGAACTGCTCCGTCACTGTCGTAGTTTTCTTCCGCCATGCATCCCTGTCAGAGGCCAGCTTTTGCCATTCCGTTGAGGTGATGCCAGCCTGAGACAGCTGTTGCTTCAGTTGGTCCTTGTAGTGCTTGCGCGGGGCACCGCGGTTTCTTTTGCCGTCGCAGAGTTCCCCGAAGAACACTGTCTTGGGTATTCTGGTGTTGTCCATCTGCGATACATGACCCGACCGTCAAAGTTGCTTCAGGAGAAGGGTTGCTTTGATGCTGGGGAGCCAGGCCTTTCCCAGCACTTCATTGTTAGAGACGCCGTCCTGCCAGGTGATGCCCAATATAGAGCGCAGGCAATGTTGGTGGAATTGTTCCAGCAGCCGCATCTGTTTCCGATACAGAACCCAGGCCTCGGAGCCGTAGAGCAGTGTGGTGATGACCGCGGCCTTGTAAACCTGGATTTTCGTCGACATGCTTATCGAGTGGTTTCCCCGCACACGCTTCCGCAGTCACCCGAAGGTGCTACTTGCTTTCTCAAGGCGATTGTCGACGTCACCTGTGACTGTAGCATGGTTGGAGATTATGCTTCCCAGGTACGTGAAGCGTTTGACCGTGTTGAGGGGGTGGCCGCCAATTGAGATTCGAGGTGGGTTGTGTGCGCTGCACGGTGGCTTCTGGTACAGGCTCTCCTTCTTCTTTAGACTGATCGTCACAAAAATTTATACTACAAGAGGAAAGGGTCTGATGTTGTTGACTTGCTCGCTGAGCTGTCTTGTTTTCAATCAACCATTTCATCACCGTGCTAGGTAAATTCAGCATTGAGGCCTCCGATGAAGCGATGTTGTTCTCCTCCACTTGGAATTTATATTGGCCAGTCCATTATGGTGAGTAGTTCCATTTCTGGTTTTGATTTATATGGGTTTATATATGGGATCCGATTCTATATGTTTGTTGTTTGCATTACGGGTTGAGAACCATGCCTCTAGGAATTCCCATACATGTCTATGTTTGGCTTGGGTTACTATGGTTACCTTGTCCCAGTTAAACTGATGGCCTTCATTGTCCGAGTGTACTAATATTAGGGAAAGTTCAGCATGTCATTCTGCTGACAGCTGATGTTCATGTCTTCTGATGGCTAGTTGCCTTCCTGTCTGTCCAATGTAATGTTTGTGGCCGTCATTGCATTGTAGTTTGTAAATCACCTTGTTTCTGCATGTTGTGGGAATGGGCCTTTCATCCTTGTGAGTGTTTGTCATAGAGTGGCTGTGGGCTTGTGTGCCACCATGATTCCAAGTGGTCTTAGGAGTCTTGTTGTCACAACATGCATGACTTCTTCAGTGTCATTAAAGCAATCTACGGTCTGAGTGCCTAGGGATGTACTCCACTGAGAGCCATCAACGGAGAATCACTTGTCAAGACTGAAAAGCAGTCGATGCCCATTGGGCAGAGAGCACTTCAAGGATCTCCCCAACCAAGATGCCCCACAATCATGATGAGGTGAAAAACTAGTTACTAACACGTAATAAACTGAATGTTGTTAACTACAAGTGACTTGTTTAGTTTGAACAGGATGTGGTTTTCCTCTACCACTGCAGTGGCTCAGTGGTTAGCACTTCTGCCTCCCAGTGCCAGGGACCTGGGTTCAATTCCACCCTTGGGTGACTGTCTTTGTGGAGTTTGCATGTTCTCCCTGTATCTAGGTGGGTTTCCTTCGGGTGCTCTGGTTTCCTCCCATAGTCCAAAGATGTGCAAGTTAGGTGGATTGGTCATGCTAAATTGTCCTGTAGTATTCAGGGATGTACAGTCTAGGTGCTTAGCATCGTAGATGCAGGTTTACAGGGAAAAAGCAATGGATTAAATTGTTGTCTCTTTGGAGAGTCAGTGCAGACTCAGTTGGCCAAATGACCTCTACCTGCACCATAGGGATTCTATGATTCTATCAGTCTAGACCAAGCAGACCCAGTAGTTTCCTACAATTAAAGAAGTTTGTGACAGAAAATCTACATCATGGGCTCATACAGCAGAGTGAGCTGTCATGGCTATATCACAGCAGAGGGAGGGCATTTAGTTGGGTGGTAAGGTGGCAGCTGGTTATCTGAGTCAGCTGTGTCACTGAGTCAACAGTGTGAGTTCAATTCCTATACCTGCTGAGGTCACCATGAAGTTCCTGCCTTCTTAACTTCACTGCCTGAGGCTCTCAGGTTAAACTCACTACCAGTTGTCTCATTCCAATGCGGGAGCAGCCCTATGCCTCTCTTTGATTATGGCAATTTTACCTTCAGTAAGATGGCATTGGAAGGACTCAAAACCAAAGATCAGAATTTTAAAATTAACTGACAACAAACCAAGTTTGGTCAGCCAGCTTAGATGTGGAAGATGAGTGGGATGTAGTGGGAGTTAAGATATGGGCAGCAGAGTCTAGAGGAATGCAGTTTACACGAGCATCTGTTTGACCAGCCATATAGCAAAGCAATGCAAAGCCGGTTCATAACTGCATTTTCTCAAAAAATATGCTTCATCCACAAAATGTAAAGTGTAGAAGTACAGTTCAAAACCTCTCGGATTGGACATTAGAGGAAGTGCAATTCAGTATTTCTCATAGACTCTTGAGGTACTTCAATGCAGTTGGGACACACATGATATTGGCCAAATACATTCTATAATAAATATACACCCCAAAGGGTTCTTTATGCTTTCCAGCCTCACAGTGTACTGTGTCTGAAAGGTTTTGAGCAGCAACCCCAATGCACATTTGTGATCGCTGCACCAAACTTCACTGTGATTCTCAGCAACTAGCCCTTGACCTCAGAATGTGCCAGTCTGTGACCCTCAATCATGGTACTCCTTTTTTACAGTATTTTGCAATGACATCTTATGGAGCATATGTTCAGTGCAATGCAAGTGTTCTGTTGGGCATTAGAGGCACCTTAGGCACTTTGTAATCTTAAAAATAATAGTTTTAATATTATCCGAGTGGGAATGCTGACACCCATCCTCTGCGACATTAATAAAGCAGCCCAGAGCCACCATGGAGTGAAATGTTGCATGTGTATTTGTGCATACATAGAGGTTATTCAGCTTGGCAGACTATGAGGGACATTCTTATTTTGGGCATGGCCATGAAGTTGGTACTTGCCAGTTGAGTTCCTTGCCACTGAGAGCAATGGGGCAGAGCCCTTTTTGTGTGTTTAAGGCTGAGATAGATTCTTGATCAGTCAGGGAATCAAGGTTCACAGGGAAAATGCAGAGCGTCAGATTAGCTGTGATCCTATTGAATGGTCAAGCAAACTCAAGGGTCAAATGGCCTACTCCTGTTCCTATGTGGTGTTATGGCCTTACTCCTTGTACTACCAGCTTACTAACCTGTTATTAACAAGACAGGATGACTGCAAGTGTCAGGTATTTCATCCAAACTAGAAGTTGCCTCTGATAATTCCCAGCTGGCAGTCACTTACAAAACCTCACATGGTCTAAATACAGATCTCAAATTATCGAAAGACTCCACCTAAACATCTTGATACCTTCGAAAGACAGCCAATATTATCAAAGACCCTGGCTATAATCCCTTCCAACCTGTTCCGAAAGGCAGAAGATACAAAAGCTTAAACATACATGCCAACGAGTTCAAGAACAGCTTCGTCACTGCTTTTATTAGACTTCTGAATGGACCTCTCAAATTTCAAATTTAATGTTGATCTTGCTTTTTGTACACCTTATTTTCAGCTGTAACTTTGTATTTCTAGCTCTGTTCAATTACCCTATAAGCTTTGTATGTTATAGTATGCTTGTACTGCACACAAAACAAAACTTTGCACTGTACTTAGGTACATGTGACAATAATAAATCAAACCAAATCAAATTATCCACAGCATACATATTTTACCATCAGTGGCATCCAGTAGATGGTGCTATCTGCATACAACCTCTGCAGTTGATTATATATCTTTTTCATTAAGTGCAAAGTACTATTAGAGATAAATCGAGAGCACATAATTCCTTTTTTTTTCTCTGAGGCAAAGTTGGTGATGTTCCAAACTACAGAGCTTGATTTTGACTTGCAAATTATCTACACCAGAGTTCTACCTGTTTTAAAGTGAATGTACGTTAAATGCCAGTAGAACTGGGTACTGGCAGAAGATATGCCTGTCACTATAGTTTCGCTTATTGACAGGTTAACACCTGCTGTCCAAAAAAAATGCAGCCATGTGCAGCTGAATTATAACTAATCTCAGCCTACATAAATTAGGAGCATTTTCTTTCCTTCTATTCAATACTATTATGAAGATGGGTGATTCAAACTTTAGTTTATAATATTGTGTGGCCACATACTGTACAGGTATACCCAATTTATGAAGATCTGACTTATGTACACTCACACTTATGAATGTAAATCCATCAGAGGCATAATTTTAAAGATCTGACATACAACATTGCCTGTACTTACAAATGACTCCTTTATATAGTCCTGCATTGTTGTAGTGATTGGAACCAGGTTGATCTCATTGACTATGAGGTTCTTGATCGGGGTTGTTAACCTGGGCCAATCAAGGAAACCCTGGCTGACCAATATAACCAGGAGATTAGCATTTCCTCAGCTCAGGCAGCTAACTCTGAGCTGCAGCTAGTGTACTATGTACTAATCATTAAAGGGTGAATTGGATACTGGCCTCTGAACAGTTATTTCAGTGGTGTCAAGAGAAAACAGAATGTGCCTGAAGAACCTTTGCTTGCAACAGCTATTTTGGAGTTGGGGTAAGCATTTCTAGCATTGTGCCTTTATTTGGGAAGCTTGACTTATTTGATCCTGCTGTCAAAGACTGGGCCTAGTATGTGGAAAGAATGTGAAATCCTTTCTGGGCAAATAACTCTAGGAAAGATTGAATAATTGTCCTGACTGCTTGTGGACCTGCAGTGTTCTCAGTTAGAAAGGGTTTAACTTTCCCAGAGGCAGCAAACACTAAACTCTTCTTAGAGTTGATAGAGCTTATGAAGGAATATTACAACTCCAAACTCTCTCTAAAATCTGAGACACTATTGGTTTTATTTAGCTGTTAGAGCCAGAGGAATCTATTAAGAATTGAGGTTGAGATGGCTGGCAGATGCAAGTGGTTTTTTTGGGTTAATGCTGAATAAGATACTAAGACCATTTGGCATGTGGGATTAATAATGTAGCTGTGCAGAAGCACCTACTAGCTGAAGCCCAACTGGACTCCAAGTAGGCATTACAATTGCTGGTGTCATTAGATAATGCAGTAAGTAGAGCATGGGAGCTGCAGGGTTTCCTGATGGAAGTTGACTCCCTCACCTGCCTGAGTTTGGTGAACACTAATTGTGTAGGCAATTGCAGAGTCTCTCACAGGGCATATCCTGAGCAGAGGGACCCTAGGTCTGCCTATAGCAGAATCCAACAATGAAACCAAGCCTCAGCCAAGTGGCTAAGAAGTTCTTCAGGATCCGGGTCGGTGAGCTTCAGCAGTTGCTACTGGCATGTAGACTTGCAACAGCAAAGGAGTCCTACAAGGCCTGTCTTGAGTAAGAAGTCTCCTGGATCAGTTTCCAGGAGAGAGCACACCCTGGAAAGCACCTGGTTCATGTGGGTTGGAACAATTAAATTGCTTTGTGACACCCAAATCAGAACAAATTAAAACTTTTTGGCTAAATGGTTGCCCAATTCCTATGCAGCTTGAAACCAGCAGAGCTGCATCTGTGATTGTAGAATCTGTCAGTAACAAAACTTACTCAGGACTACAACCCTTCAGTTTGCCTAAGGTCTCAGCCAGACTGAGAACAGCCACTGGGGAACTCTCTAATTAAGAGTATGACTTCAGCTTTGATCTGCTATGAGAAGCAGTGAGTGCAGTTACCACCTAGTAGTAAAAGGCTTGGGGGCCCAAGCCTATTGGGGAAGGATTTGGTTGAAAATGATTTGCCTTGATTGGATCAACATTTTTGATTAGAAAATGGCTACCTCAATGAACTACCCAAGAGATTTTCAAGAAGGACTTGGGACTATCAAAGGGAGCCAAAGCCACTTTCCATGTTGACCAGGAAGCAATTCTAAGATTTTGCAAGGACGGCACAGTGCCTTTTGCCTTGTGGGCAAAAGTAAATAAATGAGGCAATCAGGAGCTGGAGAGTGAAGAAATTGCAAAACCAGTTCAGGATGCAGAAAGGGCAGCATCAGTTGTACTGATTATGAAGGTTGATGGCTCAGTTCACCTTTGAGGGGATTTTAAACAAACAGGAAACAGCTTTTTGCAGCTGGATAAATACTCAATCCCTTGCATCATAAGCAGAGTTGGTGGGGTCTGTCCTTTGTGAAGGTGATCATGAGCAACACCTAACTGAAAGTGTGACTGGAGTCCCAGAAGTACACTACAATTAATACACAAGGGCTTATCTCAATATACAAGACTGCCATTTGGGGTATGCACCCACTTCCAGTGGATCATGGAGAACATTTTACAAGGACTACCCCAGGATGACCTACTAATAATAGGGAATGCCAATAAAGAACACTTGGACATAGTGCTTAAATGTTTTTCTCTCAGTCTGCCATAAGACTTGGAAGTGCTCCAAGTGACCTATTTGGGTTACAGAATTGACTAAAACAGGTTACACACTTTGGAGATTAAAGCAAGTGTAATCAAAGGAGCCATAGCTCCCACATCTGTACCAGGCCTTTCCTTGGGCTAGTGAAATATTACAGAAACTTCATAGCCTGGCCTCCATCTAGTAGCTTGACTCTTATTGAAAAAAGATCAGACCTGGAAATAGTCAGTAGCCTTTAGGGAAGTGAAAAAGCAGCTGTGATCATCCGCTATGATGCAAAGTGAGAGGTAGTGCAACATGTAATACTTCCCAATACAGCATCAAGAAAGTGCTGGCTCACCAGTGGCCCAATGGAGAGGAACACCCAATAGCATATGCTTCTTGGACTTCATCTGATGCCAAACACCAATATGCCCAGATAGAGAAGGAAGGTTTGGCAATCATCTTTGATATGAGGAAGATCCACCAGTATCTTTATGCACAGGGATTTGTCATAGTAACAGATCACAAACCCCTGCTAAGGCTACTGAAGAAAGACAAGACAGTGTCGCCCATAGCTTCTGGTAGAATTCAGAGTTGGGCCATTATTCTCAACGCATACAAGTATAATTTAGAACACTGTTCAGAAAGCGCAGTCACTAATGTGGATCCATTCAGCCACCTCCCACTGGCAGACACTCTCTCTTGTTTCAGTTTAGAACTTCCTGGACACTTCCAGTCACTGCTGGCAACAACGAACTGGGCACAAAGATCCTGTCCTAACAAAAAACTGACCCCATTAGTGGGGGTTAGGGTCATTGGTCTTCCCAGGTCCAAAAAAGGTTACAATCACCATAGAGGACAGTATATTACTATGGGGAGCAAAGGTGCTTGCCCCAAGTGACAGTTACCACCAGACACTGGCTGAACTCCACCAGGGTCATCCAGGGGTTTCCCAAGATGAAGATGCTAGCAAGAAGCAATGTCTGGTGGCTGCTGTTAGATGCCAACATAGCTGCATTGGCAGGGCAGTGCCAAAGTGACAACTAGGACAAAAGTTGCCACCAGCAGTACCCCCTCATTCTTGGGAATGACCAAGAAAGCCCTGGACTCAGTTGCACATTGACTGTGCCAATCCTTTATGGGCTCAATATTCCTGGTCATGGTGGGCACTCATTCAACATGGTTGAATATGCATTTGGCAAAATCAAGGAGGATGATTGAGCATCATTCCTAGTATAGGAACTACTGGTCATGGACAATGGGACATCATTTACTGGCAGGGAATTTGAATATTTCCTAGAGTCAAATGGCGTTCAGCACACAAGGACAGCTCCGTACCATCCATTTGTCCAATGGTCTAGTCAAAAGAGCAGTCCAAATGTTGAAAGCACTTTTTTTAAAAAAGCATCCAACAATGTCAACTGAAACCAAACTGTCCTAGTTCCTGTTCGATTATAGAACCACCCTTCATGCAACAACAGAGAAGATTCATAGAATCCCTACAGCATGGAAACAGGCCCTTAAGTCCAACTCCATACTGAACCACAGATTCTGCCCAGGCCCATCCCCTTATAACCCACCTAATCTGCACATCCCTGAGTGCTATGGGTAATTTAGTATGGCCAATCCACCCTAACCTGCACATCTTTTGGACTGTGGGAGAAAACCAGAGCACCCAGAGGAAACCCACAGACACAAGGAGAATGTGTAAACTCAACACAGTTGCCCAAGGATGGAATCAAACCTGTCCTCCCCAGCACTGAGGGGGCAGCAGTGCTAACCACTGAGTCACCATAGCACCAGGGATAGTGCCAGCAGAGTTGTTGACAGGGAGAAAGTTCCACACCAGGCTAAACCTGCTATTCCCACCCCTGGAGGGGAAAGGTTCGGTATGGTGATACTGCTGCAAGAACTCCAATGCCAGCCACATCCTCCTCCCTCCCCCCCCCCCCCCCCCCACTCTGAGCAAGGGAGACAATTTTAATTCCAGGATGTTTGGTGCTGGAACCATGGAAATGGCCCTGTATGGGTAATCAAGTGTTTGACATGAGGTCAGGCCCCATCACCTAAGTTTGGGCAGATGATAGTCCTGAACAAACAT